>NC_054386.1:95893072-96063072 GCF_017654675.1 Xenopus laevis | reverse complement strand
CCTGAAGGGGCATCCGTGACATAGACAATCTGAATCAAGCTGGCAGAGGGGATTAAAAAACTGGCATTTTGTGTCCCATTGTGGTGCAGTACCGTAGATAAATCCCATTATTCCAAGAACTCAAGTTTTTTGTAAACAAGGTTACTGAAGTGCAGAGTAAGGGAGTGGCGTTTAGAAAAAGGCCTTTAAAAAACACTCATTACTAAATGAGTCATATGCTCCAGGCAGGAGGCTCCCTAAATAAACACTTCTAAAATGATTTTGTTCCAAATGGATTAAAGGTGGCCATACACGGGCTGATAAAACTGTCGACAGACGGCCTTCCCAGATCGATATCTGCCCGAAAGTCAGCAAGATGTCAATTGGACAGGACTAAAAAACCGCATCTGTTCGTTGATGCGCCCCCGCGAACCGACCGCCGGTTTTCCCTTTGTTATGGACCGATCATTGGGCCCACCTCAAAGTGGGCATATCGGGGAGAGATCCACTCGTTTGGCGATATCGAGTGGATTTCTCAGTGTATGGCCACCTTAACAATAAGATGAAGCAAGATTGCAGGCTCTTGGGTCTATACACTTGATGGACCATTTGAATACTGTTGAGCTCTATGTTTACATACCTCCCAACATTTTGGAAATAAAAAGAGGGACAAAAATGTTGCCGTGCTTAGCATGGGGAATTTCTGACCACGCCCATTTGTGTGGCCACACCCCCTAATTACAATGTTAATTTTACAAAATTTGGCAGGTTATGAAAGTTTGAGCATATTTCTGTGTTTTTTTTTTCCAGTTATTACAGTTTTGCTAATGAAGGTGACTTGCCCTTTAAGCTGTGAGTCTAAATTCTCCCAAGAGACCTGCTTATCTAAATTGTTACAATTACTTTTTGCTTATCTAGACATGGTTTCAAAAGTATCTTATCTTCTGCTGTGGCTGTTCTGGGCTCTCTGCCAAAAGCCAATTAAAGGGCATGTAAAGGCAAAAAAATAAAATCCAATTTTTACTTCCTTTAATGAAAAAGAAACCTATCTCAATGTACTTTAATTAAAAAATGTGCACCGTTTTTATAAGAAACCTGACTGTATGCAGTGAAATTCTCCC
This sequence comes from Xenopus laevis, assembly GCF_017654675.1. Taxonomy (NCBI): domain Eukaryota; kingdom Metazoa; phylum Chordata; class Amphibia; order Anura; family Pipidae; genus Xenopus; species Xenopus laevis. The sequence continues at coordinate 96,061,972 of NC_054386.1, read as the reverse complement.
TTCATTTACTGCTGTGGATAGGAATTGTCAGACGGTCCCTAACTGCTGAGCAGGGAAACAATCATACTTATGTACAGCAGTGGGAGCCCCCGCCTTACTTCCCAGCCATGCAGAACTCAAGCAGCTTTGTTTATGATGATCCCTAAGCAGCCCAGACCACACTGAGCATGTGCGCAGCCTTGGTCTTGCAAAGATGTTTAGCAAAGTTACAAGATGGTGACCCCCTGTGGCCAACTTTGAAAGCACAAATCATTTGTTTGATTAGGCTTGTGGTGCAGTAAGTTCATTTTTATGTTTAGTATACAAAATACAGCATTTCTAGCCTTATTCTATTTTAGACTTTACATGCCCTTTAAGTTACAAACTTTGATTCTTTTTCTGCCTGTTCAGTGCAGCGAAAAACAGGACTTTCCAGTACAAATGAGGGACTGTGGGTTGAGCTGTCAAAAGAGGGACTGTACTTCTAAAAATGGAACAGTTGGGAAGTATGTTTTACACTGAAGGGTATGTTATTTTAGCCAGCTTCGATTTGTGTTTCTACTACAGTTATAGCATTGGTTATCCGGAAATCTGTTATCCAAAAATTACAGAATCGATGTTTCTCATATAATCAAACAATCCAAATTTTCGAAAAATTGATTTCCCTTTTCTGTGTAATAATAAAACAGTAGCTTGTACATGATCCCAACTTTGAAATAATTAATCCTTATTGGAGGCAAAACCAGATTATTGGGTTTATTTAATGTTTACATGATTTTCTAGTAGACGTAAGGTATGAAGACCCAAATTACAGAAAGATCCCTTATCTGGAAAACCCCAGGTCCCGAGCATTCTGCAAGATATGCAGAAGTGGAAGGACAATAATTCTAAAACTAGAAGAAATGGAGACCAATTATAAATCGGCTAAAACATATTAAAAGAAGACTTAAAGGTAAACTAACCCTTAAATAGGCTGGATTAAGCACAATGCATGGTTTCTAGGGTACAGCAGAAATGTGCCTAAACAAGCCTAAGAATGTCTCCTCTTAGTATTTCATTCACAATAACAAGGAGACTAGGTGCAGTGTACCCTGAGCTATATGGGGAAATCCAGCTCCAGCTAGTTCTGTACATTGCAACAGGGGGGTCAGACAGCTGAGACTGTATAAGCCTGGCCTCTCTATACATCCAGTACAGACTGTTCTCAACTGATTCCCCCTCCCACACACTTCCTATCAGGGAGCCCGGAATGTACCAAGGCATCAACAAACTCAGGGGTGGGTGTGGCTATATATCTGCCCAGGAGTGGGGGGGGGGGTTGGAATTTTAACTACTTGGATTCCACGGCAGTTCATATTTTTATTTTCTCATTCCAACCTGCTAAAGGATAGAAAAGAGTAAGGCAGACAAACCATTGCTGCGCAGACAGTAAGGCAAAGGCATTTATAGTGTTGAAATGATTTGCCTTCTTCAAATGGCTTCTAATTGTTCTGTAATGCTCATCTTTCTTTCCAGGCCTCTTTGTGTCCTTAATGATTTCACGGCAAATATTTTTTGCAAACATTCACAGTTGATGTAATAATAATAATTTTGCAAAACCTTTTTTGAGCCGGAATATTTAACGAAACTCCAGAGCAGGTGTTAATGTTAATCCTCTGCTTGGCGAAAAAGCGCAATATTTGCCAGCGACTGATTTTACGTTGCAAGTAGTGCTAAACATTCGCTAAGACATAATTTAAAAGGAAAACTATACCCCCAAAATGAACATTTAAGCAACAGATAGTTTACATCATTTTAAGTAGTATATTAAAGAAACTTACCAAACTGGTCTATATTTTTACGTAAATCTTGCCCTTTTACATCTCTTGCCTTGAGCCACCATTTTGTGATGGTCTGTGTGCTGCCTCAGAGATCACCTGACCAGAAATACTGCAGCTCTAACTGTCACAGGAAGAGATCACCTGACCAGAAATACTGCAGCTCTAACTGTAACAGGAAGAGATCACCTGACCAGAAATACTGTAGCTCTAACTGTAAAAGGAAGAGATCACCTGACCAGAAATACTGCAGCTCTAACTGTAACAGGAAGAGATCACCTGACCAGAAATACTGCAGCTCTAACTGTCACAGGAAGAGATCACCTGACCAGAAATACTGCAGCTCTAACTGTAACAGGAAGAGATCACCTGACCAGAAATACTGTAGCTCTAACTGTAAAAGGAAGCGATCACCTGACCAGAAATACTGCAGCTCTAACTGTAACAGGAAGAGATCACCTGACCAGAAATACTGCAGCTCTAACTGTAACAGGAAGAGATCACCTGACCAGAAATACTGCAGCTCTAACTGTAACAGGAAGAGATCACCTGACCAGAAATACTGTAGCTCTAACTGTAAAAGGAAGCGATCACCTGACCAGAAATACTGCAGCTCTAACTGTAACAGGAAGAAATCACCTGACCAGAAATACTGCAGCTCTAACTATAACAGGAAGAAGTGTTGAAGCAAAAGACAGAACTCTGTCTGTTAATTGGCTCATGTGACCTAACAAGTATGGTTTGTTTGTGTGCACTGTGAATCGTACAATGCCAGGGGGCGGCCCTTATTTTTTAAAATGGCAATTTTCTATTTATGATTACCCAATGGCACATACTATTAGAAAAGTATATTATTATGAAACTGGTTTATTTACATGAAGCAGGTTTTTACACATGAGCTGTTTTATGCAATATCTTTTTATAGAGACCTACATAGTAAATAGGAATAGTTTTCCTTTAAATAAGGCCTGTGACTTTTAATTTAATTTCCTCCCTATGTGGCAAGTGCTACAGGTGAACCCAAACTGTGCCCCTCCAGAGAGAGGCTGAGCTTAATAAGGCATTAACTGGGTGGACTGGGTGTGACCTAAATTGTCCCTATGGTTAAATCAGGAATATTAGTAAACATAGTAACAAGGCAAATAAGTACCAGGAATAAATGACTTCTTGTTTTCCATTTCCAAGAAGGGCCGGTGTTGTTATTCTGGCAATGAAATGAAAGCTATTAGCCTCGCATCAGACTGGCATTCTGGGTATGGGATTATTTACATGTCAAGGTTATTCTCTCACTATTGAATTCATTGCTGTCTGTTTTATTGCGGCCCCCCCAACCCCACTCCCATATACACCTGTTTATTGCATTTTTGTGACAATATTTTTGGGTAACATATTCGCAGAGCAGGAGTGAATAACACTAGCGGCGATAAAATTGCAAAAGTAGCGAGAAAAATCGTCGGCGAAAAATCCGCTGTGCCAAAATATTTTGGGCATGCGTCAGAATAGTCGTGTGCGTAAAAATTGTCGCCCGTCAAAACTATTTGGACGCTCATTGACTTTAATGCATTTGGACAAAATAGGCACGCTTATAAGAATTGGCTCGGGGGCGTCGAAATTTATGCGCATCAAAATAATTTTGACGTGCATTGACTTCAATGTGTTTCGCAAATTTCGCAAATTTCGCAGGAAATTCACAAATTTTCCTGCGAAGCGAAATGGGACAAATTCGCCCATCACTAAATAACACCGCTATGTGACATACTCAATAAGAAGCTACATGGGAATATGAAGCCTTCCTATTATATATTGACTGCAAAATTCACCTCACAGTTTCTGGATCTGCCTAAACTACTGGACATTTAAACCCGGGTCACATGGTCGCCATATAAGCTTCTCAGCCCAAGAACCTTAGTTATATGTGAGTTGACGAAAAACTGACCCACACCAGACTTTAAACCACTCGCTCCCTGGCACCATTTTTTATTTTTTTAATCTTTGGGGCCCCAATTTTTTTTAACTTGTAAGGGGGCCCCTGCCACCAATGTTTTTGTTTTTTAAAAAAAAAAATTAAAAAAATTTTTTTTGGGGTGCCAATTTTTTTTAACTTGAAGGGGCCCCTGCCACCAATGTTTGTTTTTTTTAAAAAAAAAAAAAATTTTTACAAAATTTTTTTTGGGGCCCCAATTTTTTTTAACTTATAAGGGGCCCTGACCATCAATCGCTTTTTATAACTTGTGTGTGGGGGGGGTTACTTTTTTAGCGCTGATGTCTGTGTGGTCTTTTAACTGTGATGTGGAGTGGGCGGGATATGGGGTGGGGTTTGGGTGTGAGCATGGGCGGGGCCCTGTGATTTCTAATGCTCTCACATGCCCCACATGCATCCATTCAGTTGCTGGTGCAATGCTGACCCCTCTCTCATTTGACATTTTGACTCTTTCCAATAATCTCCTGTTTTCTGGCCCCATCTACACAGCAGGCAATGCTTACCATGTCCCATTAAATGAATTCCTTGTAACACATACATGCAGAGCACAACTCACATGCTAATAACATGTGCCCAAACACATCACAGCTTCCTATCCATCCAAAACGTCATCTCTCCATGGCCTGGATCACGTAGTGAATCAGTAATGAGATGTGAACAAGGGGTGGGACTGGCACTTGGTCCGGCCCAGACTGGATCGTTCCTATAATACACCCAATGCTTTCCCATTCCAGACTGAAGCTCTGCTGTACATAAATCACTAATAGAACGTTCCACACCCAGGAGAGAAGAATCTTATTTGGCAGGAACTAGAAACTGGACCACATCAAAAATAATAACAGAAAAGCCTTACACGTTTTGTACCATAGCAGGGAATCGACAGGCCTATATATAATCTGTAATATAATACACAAAAGCCATGAATAACTTGTAAATTATATCCTTATAAACGGTGAGTAGTGATGTCATCAGTTATAAACGGTGAGTAGTGATGTAATTTCTGTCACATGACTCACTAAAATTTGTGTATTATAATTAATAAAGTACCCCCAGTTGTAAAATATGAGGATATTAGAAGTTACCTTGGAGTTCCATGACCTGTATAAAAACACTCAGCCTTCGGCCTCGTGTTTTTATATGGTCATGAAACTCCTCGGTAACTTATAATATCCTTATATTTTACAAGAGGGGGTACTTTATTCACTATATTATTGTATTATACATGCCAGACGCTCTATTAAACATACAATTATCTTGTTCTGTTATTGTGTACTTTTTTTACGCTACCAATGTTGCTCTGATTACTGATTTCAAGATAAAGGAATCAAATAGCTCCAAGGCGGTATTAAACTGCAAGTGTTATTTTATGAGAAAATGAAAAGTTAATTTAAGACGCATCATGATGAAATAAGGAACTTTGTAAATATAATCAGTTAAATATTCTGCATTGTTTCTGAAATCATAAATGGGTTCTACTGGTGATTTATTCCACAAGCTGAAGGTCTGGGGCGTGTGCACCTGAAGTCTACATATAAACTTCATCATTCTGGTTTTATTGTCTTTGAGGCAACAATATCAGACAATACACATGGGCTGCTTCATCAAATTACCCCAACATCAGCCTGTTTAAAGGGATCCTGTCATCGGAAAACATGTTTTTTTCAAAACACATCAGTTAATAGTGCTGCTCCAGCAGAATTCTGCACTGAAATCCATTTCTGAAAAGAGCAAACAGATTTTTTTATATTCAATTTTGAAATCTGACATGGGGCTAGACATATTGTCAATTTCCCAGCTGCCCCAGTCATGTGACTTGTGCCTGAACTTTAGGAGAGAAATGCTTTCTGGCAGGCCACTGTTTCTTTCTCAATGTAACTGAATGTGTCTCAGTGGGACATGGGATTTTACTATTGAGTGTTGGTCTTAGATCTACCAGGCAGCTGTTATCTTGTGTTAGGGAGCTGCTATCTGGTTACCTTCCCATGTTCTTTTGTTTGGGGAAAAAGGGAGGGGGTAATATCACTCTAACTTGCAGTACAGCAGTAAAGAGTGATTGAAGTTTATCAGAGCACAAGTCACATGACTGGGGGCAGCTGGGAAATTGACAATATGTCTAGCCCCATGTCAGATTTCACAATTGAATATAAAAAAATCTGTTTGCTCTTTTGAGAAATGGATTTCAGTGCAGAATTCTGCTGGAGCAGCACTATTAACTGATTCATTTTGAAAAAAAAATTTTTTCCCATGACAGTATCCCTTTAAGGCCACCTACAGGCACCCATGGGAAACTGCCCTGTGCTAGACAGGGTCTGTGTGGTTAGGAAGGGGGTCATTTACACATTTCATAGCAGTTCATTTGGTTTTGTAGAAAGGAGAAGTAAATCATACAGAAAATAATTTTGCTAGAAATGCTGTTTTTCATTTACTGAATTGAATGTACCAGCCCAGAGGTTCAGCAGCCCTTTAAGTTGTTCTTAGTAGCCTGCCATCTTGGATCATGTTAGGTCATCTTTTGAATGTCAGTGGCACTGCACATGCTCAGTGAGCCCTGGGCAGCTGTTGAGAAGCTATGCTTAGGGGTTGTTGCAAGTCATCAACACATTAGAAGTTGCATCTGTCAGAAGCTGCTGCTGCAGACCTGATTACTATTCCACTATGTAATGTGAAGAAGATGAAGATGGGGAACTACTGGGGGCATCTGTGGAGGAATAGATCTCCTCTGCTGAAGAACGATGGGTGGGCTTGGGATGGTAAAGAAACCCAGGACACAAGATGAAGCATTTCTAGCCTAATTATTTGTGGAGCTTTAAGGTGGCCATACACAAGAAGATCCACTCGTTTGGTGACATCGTCAAACGAGCGGACCTCTCCCTTATATGCCCACATTGAGGTGGGCGATATCAGGCTGATCCGATCGTGGGCCCTGGGGCCCAATGATAGGATCAGAATGGAGGCAATATGGGCAATCGGATCGCAGGACAGCATCAATCAACAGATGCGGCCGCGATCAGACGGGATGTTTTACCCTGCCTGATCAACATCTGGCCGACTTTCGGTCTGCCGGCAGCTTTTATTGGCCCGTGTATGGGGGCCTTAAAGTGAATGAATTGCAAAGTTTCGATCTCACATTTGTTGCAGTCATATTATTTTGGAGATCAGACAAGAGACACATACATACATGCAAAGATCGGGGGCTCTCTTTGAGAAACTCTAAACTCTGTCATGAGACTCAAGTTCCCCTAAGCTCCCCCCTGGCTTTTTTAGACATAACTTTTCCTAAATCTCAGCGTGCGGCTGTATAATCAGCCGGAGAAATACTAATCCGTGCACTTCGAGGAATTGGAAGACTCTGTTTTTAGGTTCCTGGACTGAGAAGGAAAATCGGGAGGGGAGGGTGAAAGTCACAGTACATTGGATGTCAACATCGGCACAGCTGCCTGTAAGAAGATGTTTGTCCAGGTAGCCTGTTCTTTGTTAGCCCAGCGCTGAGAACTCCTTGTACTCCAGGCTGAATTACAACTACGTAATGCACAAAGGGTAACACACAAGCACGTTCACACACCGTTCTGCTTCTAATCCAACTTCCACAGCAAACCAAACCCCATTTGGCTTTGCTTCATAGCTTTGCCCTGGAAATCAACACCCTTATCATATTTCAAAGATTTGCCTCTAGCAGCCCTAGCAATTTCCTGGGACTGCACCGTGCAGTTAGTAAAGGAACCGACCCCTAACAACCCCTAACTGACCCCTTTTTGTAGTCCTGGGGTGAATATTCCCTAAACCTGCTTTTTGGTCATTAGCTAAGGACAAGGCCAAGCTGTGAGGTGACTGATTAGCACAGTCCACCATAATAACAGGTACTATTGTCCCTTTTGTAGTCCAGCACCAGTCAGCGACAAATGAAGTAGTAGAACTGTAGTTCAACAGCAGCAGGAAGGCTAAAAGGCTGGATATCACTGATGCAGAATACCTAGCTCTACACCAGTGATCCCCAACCAGTGGCTCTTGAGTAACATGTTGCTCTCTAACCCCTTGGATGTTGCTCCCAGTGGCCTCAAAGCAGGAGCTTATTTTTGAATTCCAGGCTTGGAAGGAAGTTTTAGTTGCATAAAAACCAGGTGTACTGCCTAACAGCTCCTCCTGTAGTCTGTCAGTCCACATAGGGGCTACCGTCAGTCAATTACAGCCTATATTTGGCACCCCCAGGAACTTTTTGTATGCTTATGTTGCTCTTTAACTCGTTTTTACATTTGAATGTGGCTCACAGGTTAAAAAGGTTGGGGACCCCTGCTCTATACAATATGCTCTAAGGCTGGAGACATCTAACCCGTGAGTCCATAAGCTTGGGTCCCCAGATGTTGCTGGACTACAAATCACAGCATCTTCCAGTGTGTAATCAAGAGTCAGTACATTCTGGTAAGTTGTAGTTGTGCAACATGTAGGGGACCCAAGGTTAAGAAATAAGAGCTCAGAACTAGTGATGTGTGGGTTGACCCTAAACCCATGGTGACCAGCAGGTTGACCACCGGTTGGATGGGTTTGGGGTAAGATTTGGACAAACATTGAGGGTCATACTGGGGAAATACATTCCTCCACTGCTCCCAACGATTCCCAATTCAGAGCAAGATGAGGGTACGGTTTGGGCACGGGTCCTACACAGGTTAAGGTTTTGCAGGTTAGGATTGGTCACAGGTTGAGTTTTTCCTGCTCCACACTTCAGTATTCTGAACAAACAGAACAGGGAGGAACTCGTATATCAAGAAGGAGATCTGCACACGGTGAAGCACAGATTTGCACGTACATCTGTTATAGAGAAGATAGAACAGGGGAAAATTCCACAAGGAGGCCAGGGAGGATAACAGAAGATGTCAGTAATCTGATGGTTTTAGGAATAGACAAGTATAACTGCACAATAGTGGGAGCTGCCAATTTGCTTCCTCTAAGGGGGGAATGAGGAAAGCTCCTCTGTTGGCTTGGAAATGGCAGAAAGCTTGCTTTATTTTTACTAAGCGATAACTTTTGTAGGATCTAATTTGCTATACTCCGCAACAGCACAAAAATATATTTACACCATATATTATCAGTCGGGAATCTCAAATCTGAAACTCCTGCTCCACCTGCTGGACGTACAGAGAGTCAAGGAAAAAGCCATCGCTTATAGTACTGTGGCCACCCCTAGATATTGTATGTTGGTCCCTGCTTGGTATAAACGCCTTTTTATTGTTCTGTTCAATATGGCAGACAAAACATAATTGGCTGATCCATCATGCACTGCACATACTGTATAAGAGGCATAAGCAGATTAGTTTTTAGCATGATTGTTCCCCATAGTAGACACATATCCATAGTAATGGTGCCCATAAACTGAGAGATCCGCTCGTTTGGCTATGTCATCAAACGAGCGGATCTCTCCCCGATATGCCCACCTTGAGGTGGGCAATATCGTGCTGATCCGATCGTGGGCCCTAGGGCCCAACGATCGGATCCTAACGAATAGCAATGGGCGGTCAAATAGATGCAGCTGCGATCCGATCGGGGTCCCATCCGATCGAGATCTGCCCGACTTTCGGCCAGATCTCGATCGGTGAAGCCCTTCGGGGGGCCCCATACACGGGCCAATAAGCTGCCGACACGGCCACCTTAATTAAAATAGATATTGGCCACCACACATACTAAAAATCCCAGGAATATCTGTATGTGCATGGCAAGCTATAGGCTAACTTCTGAAATTTTTGCCAACTGATTTCCCTTAGAAACAACTGAAATCGCCATGAATATAACATGAATATAACATGAATATAACATGAATATAACATGAATATAACATGAATATAACACCCTCAGAGCACAGACGGGTATGTTTCATGAGGCTTCTACATAAGGACACCTTCACTAGTCTCTGAGACTCCTACACCAGGGGTCCCCAACCTTTTATACCCGTGACCCACATTCAAATGTAAAAAGAGTTGGGGAGCAACAAAAGCATGAAAAATGTTCCTGGGGTCAGTGTCGGACTGGGATGCCAGGGGCCCACCAGAAAACCTTAGGCTGAGGACCCACTTTCCAAACTACTATGGGTCAAATTCACTAAGCGCCGAAGCGCCTAACGCTAGCGTCAATTCGCTAGCGTTGGGCATTTTCGGTACTTCGCAAATTCACTAACGAACGCTGGTGTAAATTTGCTAGTGTTACTTCGCACCCTTACGCCTGGCGAATTTTCGCTACGGACGTAACTACGCAAATTCACTAACGCACGCAGTGTACTGAACGCTACCTTTTACGCTAGACTTCCTTCGCCACCTCAGACCAGGCGAAGCGCAATAGAGTAGATAGGGATTGCTTCAAAAAAAGTTCAAATTTTTTCTAAGTCCCAAAAAACGCTGGCGTTTTTTCTATATTATGGGTGATAGGCTGAAAAAGATCGAAAAAAAATTTGGGGCTCCCCTCCTTCCCCCCTACATTTCCTAACTCATGGCAACTTAACTATACAGTGGGCACATGTGTAGGGCAAAAAAAAAAATGTATTTGATGTTTTGAAGGTTTCCCAGGCTTGTGTAGTGATTGTACGTATTCCTCCATTGAAATTTGAATTTGGCGCCGTATGCAAATTAACCATCGCTAGCGTAACTTCGCTTCACTTAGCGAATCAACGCTAGCGCAACTTCGCAACCTTACGCTACCCCTGAGCGCAACTTCGGATTTTAGTGAATTTGCCCCCATACCTCCTCTCCTCACTCAACCTCTCCTAGTCTCTTTTCTCTACATACTATACTCTATTCTTCCATTATTTAGCCTCTTTGTTCTCATAAAGAAATAGAGAAAGACCATGAAATAGGCCAAATGGTTAGAAGCGTTTTTTCCGAAGTCGTCCGATGTTTCTACGTGAGGCAACTTCGGCGACTTCAGAAAACGAAGCGCCCCGAGTGCCATCCCGTCATCGATTTACATTCTAGCTGGTGGGAGGCAGTTCTGGGAGATTAGTCCCCCCGAAGAAGAGGAGATTTGTCGCCGGGACAATTAATCTCCCCGAATCTGAACATGTGCCCTGACCCTTACTCTCACATAAGGCATTATTAGTGGAGACATGCAAATTACTCCTTTATGTCCCTGTGGCCACTATTTATCCAAACCCATTGGTTTAATAGCATAGATACAGCCTAATAGTTCAGAGCCATCATTATCCAGGTTAGAATCTGCTTCACTACTCCACAAGTCCTACCCACTCAGAAGCCATGTTCCAATATCTTGCACTGATGAGATCTAACAAGAATGAAACAGGCTGTCTGCATTTTGGAAATATGGCTCTGAGTCATTAGGCTGTATCTCGGTTCGGGATTCTGCCTTTTTCAGCAGGATTCGGCCGAATCTTTCTCCCCGGCCGAACCGAATCCGAATCCTAATTTGCATATGGGGAGGGAAATCGTGTGACTTTTTGTCACAAAACAAGGAAGTAAAAAATTAAAGTAAAGCACTTTTTGGCTCCTTTTAGCCCATCTCACCCTAACCAGGTTAAGTTCTGTGCTTGTCATTCTAAGGAATTGCTACTGAAATAAGATAGAGTTGCAGGGACACCTGGTGGATGTTCAGAGAAAGACAGGTTTGTTAGGGGATCTTAAAACAGTTCTGATATCTTAATAATAAATTTAAAAGGACCAGTTGGGCACTGCCCCAAAGCACTCACAATAAAAGGAACTGTATGTATGTATTATTCTAATGAACCCATTGCATTACACACAGTTCAAAGGCCAGCTGTTACATAACACCAGCCCTAATTACACAGCTCATGTTGCAGAAAGGTGTATAATTTCCCTCTGAATATATGGTGGTGCTTTTCTACTGACATTTTTCCCCAGATTTTCAAGGTTTCAGCAGTTTTCACACTGCTATTGTAATGAATTTGCTGCAACAGCTCCCCCTACTGTTCAACACTGTGCAGAGAAGAGTCTCAGTTCTCCATTAGTTGACACTTAGGGGCCCATTCATTAAGTTCGAGTGAAGGAATAGAATAAAAAAAACTTCGAATTTTCGAAGTGTTTTTTTGGCTACTTGGCTTCTTCTGGGCTACTTCGACCTTCGACTTCGATTCGAACTAAAAATCGTTCGATTATTCGACCATTTGATAGTCGAAGTACTGTCTCTTTAAGAAAAAACTTTGACCCCCTAGTTTGCCACCTAAAAGCTACCGAGCTCAATGTTAGCCTATGGGGAAGGTCCCCATAGGCTTGGCTAACTTTTTTGGTCGAAGGATAATCCTTCGATCGTTGGATTAAAATTGTTCGATCAAAGTGTTTGCACAAAATCCTTCCACTTCGATATTCGAAGTCGAAGGATTTTCATTCCCCAGTCGAATATCGAGGGTTAATTAACCCTCGATATTCAACCCTTGATGAATTTGCCCCTTAATGTAAAGACAAGGGACAATTTATAATTATACTTCTGGATTCCCCATCTTCAATAAATATGCCCCTTATTCTTTGTGTGTGTTAATGTTGCCAGATCGCTTGCCTTTCTTGAAACATTCCCCCACAGTCTCCAATAGATATACTCCAAAGATCCCCTATTCAGAGCAAGGAGATGAGGGTACGGTTTGGGCACAGTTCCTACCCAGGTTAAGGTTTCGCAGGTTAGAATTGGGTGCGGGTTGAGTTTTCCTGAACCACACTTCAATATTCTGAACAAACGCCTCAGTCAGACGTAACACGTATATATCCAATATATATAATTTGCAGAATACTGCTAGAAATGAAAATACAGGTATGGGATCCATTATCCGGACACCTGTTATCAAGAAAGCTCTGAATTATAGAATGGCTGTCTCTAATGATGAGCAAATTTATTTGCCAGCCATGCACTTGCGGCAAAAATCTGCTGCTGAAAAATTAACTACGAAAAAACGCCCATAAGAAAAAACGCCCATTGACTTTAAGGGCAGAGACACACATGGAGATTCGGGAAAATTTAGTCATTCAGCGACAAATCACTTCTACTTTGTGCGACTAATCTCCCCGAACTGCCTTCCCAGTGGCTAGAATCGAAATCACCGACGGAATGACACGTGGAGGGCTTCGTTTTCCAAAGTCGCCCGAAGTTGCCTCGCGAGGAAGCATCGGGCGACTAAGGAAAACGAAGCACTCAGAGTACCATCCCGTCGGCGATTTAGATTCTAGCCAGCAGGAAGGCATTGCGGGGAGATTAGTCGCCTGAAGAAGAGACGATTTGTCGCTGGGCGACTAATCTCCCTGAATCTCCACGTGTTTCTCTGCCCTAATGCATTTGGAGAAAAAAAGTCGCCATAAGAAAAAACGTCCATTTACTTAAATGCATGAGGACAAAAAAAGTCGCCATAAGAAAAAAACGCCCACTGACTTAAATGCATTTTTACGAAAAAAGTCGCCATAAGAAAAAACGCCCATTAACTCACTGAGGCAACTTTGGGCGACTATCGGAAACGCATCGCCGTGTGTGCATTAGCGCAGCCGACTTTTCATTCGAGCCTATGGGGAAAAAATGCTGAGGCAGTTCGGGGAGATAGTCGCGCAAAAGACGTGGCGATAAGTCGCCAGGCGACAAAATCTCCCTGAATCTCCTCATCTGGCCTTACCCTAATGCATTAGTACAAACAAGTCGCCATAAGAAAATACGCACATTGACTTTACTGGATTTGGAGAAAAAAGTCGGCATAAGAAAAAAATGCCCATTGACTTTACTGCATTTGGAGTGAGAAAAATTGTTGCGCGCGTAAAAATTTGTCACGCATAAAAACGCCTATTGACTTCAAATCGTTTCATATAATTTCCATGTTTTGTTAATTATTTCGTTGTTTTGCAAATTTTTCAGCGAAGCAAAACGGGACGGATTCGATCATCACCAGCTCTTTCCCATCGACTCTTTTTTATCGAAATAATCCACATTTTTTTTAATTGATTTCCTTTTTCTGTGTAATAATAAAACAGTAGCTTGTACTTGATCCCAACTAAGATATAATGAATCCTCATTGGAAGCAAAACCAGCCTATTGGGTTTATTTAATGTTTACATGATTTTCTAGTAGACTTAAGGCATGAAGATCCACATTACAGAAAGATCTGTTATCCGGAAAGCCCCAGGTCCCGAGCATTCTGGATAACAGGTCCTATACCTGTACGTGCAAATCTATTTTTCCCTACCAGTTATTAATGCTACAACTCCCAGCATCCTCAGCTGCCACAAACAATAACTCAGCATGAAAAAAGACAGACTGCCTTTGGTTGGTGTGATGGTGGGAGGCCTATTTGCAGTCTATACAGGCAGTTATTGGATAAATGAACATGTTATAAATCCTAGACGTGTTATTCGCCGCTGTGTTTCTCTACCTGTCTGGCAGCTGTTGTATAAAGGAGGGATTGTGTGCACAGCCTAATGATACAGCAATCAGCAGAGCCAGGAGGAGGGGGGAGCCAGGCAAAGTGACAGGGAACAATAAGAGGCACATTATGCTGTTTGGCAGGTAATTGTTACTCAGACGCTCCCCTTGGGATTGTGGCATGTGCAGGAGGGGAGAGAAATAGATACCTGCACGGGCCTACAAAGTATCTGCATACAACATACCTCCCAACATTTTGGAAGTAAAAAGAGGGACAAAAAATTTTTTTCCGTACATAGCGCAGCAATTTTTTGACCACACCCCTTTCTGTGGCCACACCCCCTAATTACCATGTTTGTTTTACAAAATTTGGCAGGTTATGAAAGTTTGAAAATATTTCTCCTTATCTAAACTTTGTTTTTGTGTCTCAAAATTGTTACAAAGTATCTTATTTGCACCTGTTTGCTGTTCTGGGCTCTCTGCTAAAAGCCAATTAAGTGAGAAACTTTGTTTCTTTTTCTGGCTGTTCAGTGCAGAGAAAAGAGGGACTTTCCAGTATAAATGAGGGACAGCAGGTTGAGCTGTCAAAAGAGGGACTGTCCCTCCGAAAAAGGGACAGTTGGGAGGTATGAATAGACATGTATATCACTCCGCAGGGGCCAATTAAAAAGGAGTAGGAACAGCAAGGGGAAATAAGCCAGGAAATAGTCAGTGGTGGACTTTGAGGAGCGGACACAAAGGCATGATGTTTTGGGCCTTTGGCTGGTTTGTACTTTGGAAACCAGCCAAAGTTTTTTCTTGCCCTAATGTGCCAAGCCTGCATTGTTTTTTTTTGCCAACTGCCTTGTTTAATGTAAGACAATAATACCCAGCATGCAATGGAACTGACTTGTGTAGAAGTCGGGAGTTACCGGATTTTGGGCTCTGTACCACAGTCTCCCGTCCCTCTTAAGCATTTCCTCAATTTCAGACAATTTTGGGGCAAAAAATCTGCTGCCCACTAAAATGTCTCTACCTGTATTAGGGACACCTATACCTCCTGGGCCCACCTCTGTAGTTACGCCCCTGGTGACGGGCGAATCTGTCCCATTTTGCCACAGTGAAAATGTATTTTTTATATTTATTTATTTTTTAGACCTTTTTTTCCACTGAACATATTGTGCTATTTTGGGGCTACTTTTGAAGTGATTATAACTATATAAAGAGCCAAAACCAAGATATTGCAGCGAATGAAGCTGAGTTTACTAAAACAGCCAGCAGAGGGCGTACACACCCCATGTTGCTTTGCATTAGTCAGGGAGGAAAACGTGGGCCGGACAACTGTTATGTTACAGAGAGACTACAGCTGGACTAGTATGATTTCAGTTGACATATATCTTCATTTATCAACCCAAATGATTTTGAAATTACTTAAACCATTTTACCTAATCTTATGGTTTCAGAATAGGGCTGTCTCTGAACTGCCTCCTGCTGATGATTTACATTGTAGCCGGCGGGAGGCAGTTCTGGGAGATTCTCAGATCGCTTCGTTTTCCGAAGTCGCTCGAAGTTGCCTCACAAGGAAACTTCAGGCAACTTCGGAAAACGAAGCGTTCCGAGTGCCATCCCGCCGGCCGATTTACATTCTAGCCAACAGGAGGCAGTTCAGGGAGATTAGTCGCCCGAAAAAGAGGAGATTTGTCATTGGGGCGACTAATCTCCCCGAAATCTGAGCGTGTGCCCTGACCCTTATAACATAGAGACACATTGGCTCATTCAATCTCCCCCCACACTAAAGGATGTGTTTACTTTCTACAAATATATTAAATGTCAATCAATACAAAGGACTCCCCGGGGAAGTTTCCATCTGAAGTGCCGCTAAGAAGACAAGTTAATTCATTTAGGTTGGAATAGACTTAAAGGGAGTGGGTGTTTGCTGTAAGAGCAGGGAAGATACTTTATTTAAGGGAAATAGCACAGGTGTGTGTATTAAACATTGCTATTAAAAAAGACAGAAGATCTGTTATACGGCATTCTGGATAACAGGTCCCATACCTGAAGTTCCAACCGGCATGAGTGCAATATTCAGACAAGGGATTATTCGGTTTAGGCAGGCATGGCTAGTTTGAATGTGACATTGAACAATCTTTAAGGTTGAATGTGGCATGCATGTCTAAATATTACTATCCCTAGTATATATGCTGCATGCCATGGTTGAATAATGCAACCTAGGGATTATTTGGCCTAGACATGCATGTAGCATTGAGTCTAGGGATTATTCAGTTTAGGCATGCATGCTACATTCAGACTAGGGGATATTCAGCCTAAGAATGCATGCCACATTCAACCTATCGATTATCCAGCCAAGCACAAGCAAAGACACACTTCAGTTCCCTATCAGGTCCTGGTAGCTGCTGATTGGTTCCTGTCCTACAGTGCAGTGAGCTGAGAGCCGTCTCCCCTGCAAAGCCTGGGAATTCAGGGAGCAGGAAGTGGAAGAGAGGGGAAGGATTTTTAGGGTTTTTGCAGAAATATTCAATAAATCAGCCTGAAACACTACTTTTTAAGAACAATTCTTCTATATCTAAATGAGTATAATGCACTAGTACATACTTATTTTTTTACACAAAATGTCTCTTTTAATCATGCACGCCACATTCATACTAGGAATTATTTAGCCTACACATGCACGCCACATTCCACCTAGGAATATCGAAGTTTGCTTGCATTATTCAGATTAGGGATTATTCAATGTAGGCGTGTGTGGAGTATTCAGCATAGGCATTGTTTTATTTAATCATAGGTGCCACAGTTAACTGAGACATGAAATGTAGCATTTAGTCTAGGGATTATTACATTTACACATGCATGCCACAGTCAGCCTAGGGAAATCAAAGTTTGCTCATTATTCATATTAGGGGTTATTCAATTTAGGCATGTGCGGAGTATTCCGTCTAGGGATTATCTGATTTAGGCACACATACCATATTTAACCTAGGGATTATAAAACCTCATCATGCAGGCAGCAGTGAATCAAGGGATTATTATACAGTATTAAGGCATACATTACACATTCAATGTAGAGATTATTTAGATTTGAATGTAGCATTCAGTCTAGGGATTATTCATCCTAGTCATGCAGGCCACATTTAACATAGGGATTATTCATCCTAGGCATGCAAAACACATTTAACGTAAGGATTATCCATCCTAGGCATGAAAACTGCATTTAAAATAGGGATTATTCATTTTAGGCATGCAAAGCGCATTTAATGTAGGGATTATTCATCCTAAACATGCAAGCCATATTTAAAGTAGTGATTATTCATCCTAGTCATGCAAGATGCATTTAACATAGGGATTATTCATCCTAGGCATGCAAGCCGCATTTAAAGTAGGGATTATTCATCCTAGGCATGCAAAACACATTTAACATAAGGATTATTCATCCTAGGCATGAAAGCCGCATTTAAAATAGGGATTATTCATTTTAGGCATGCAAAACGCATTTAACGTAGGGATTATTCATCCTAAACATGCAAGCTATATTTAAAGTAGTGATTATTCATCCTAGGCATGCAAGCCGTATTTAACATACAAATTATTCATCCTAGGCATGCAAACTGCATTTAAAGTAGGGATTATTCATCCTAGGCATGCAAGATGCATTTAATGTAGGGATTATTCATCCTAGGCATGCAAGACGCATTTAATGTAGGGATTATTCATCCTAGGCATGCAAAATGCATTTAAAGTAGGGATTATTCATCCTAGGCATGCAAGACATTTAATATAGGGATTATTCATCCTAGGCATGCAAGACGCATTTAATGTAGGGATTATTCTTTCTAGGCATGCAAGACACTTTAAAGGAAAACTATACCCCCAAAATTAACACTTAAGCAACAGATAGTTTATATCAAATTGAATGACATATTAAAGAATCTTACCAAACTGGAATATATATTTACATAAATATTGCCCTTTTACATCTCTTGCCTTGAACCACCATTTCGTGACTCTATCTGTGCTGCCTCAGAGATCACCTGACCAGAAATACTGCAGCTCTAACTGTAACAGGAAGAACTCTGTCTGTTAATTGGCTCATGTGACCTTACATGTGGTTTGTTTGTGTGCACAGTGAATCTTACGATCTCAGGGGGTGGCCCTTATTTTTAAAAATGGCAATTTTCTATTTATGATTACCCAATGGCACATACTACTAAAAATGTATATTATTATGATAATGGTTCATTTACATGAAGCAGGGTTTTACACATGCGCTGTTTTACTCAGTATATTTTAATAGAGACCTACATTGTTTGGGGGGTATAGTTTTCCTTTAAATGTAGGGATTATTCATCCTAGGCATGCAAGATGCATTTAATGTAGGGATTATTCATCCTAGGCATGTAAACCAAAGTTAGCCAAAGCTATTGTGAAACGATGGCACAAATACTTTCTGTGTCTTCCTGACTTTTATCTCCAGTTCACATGGCAGCTTTCTCCAATCTGCAGGAGTAATTGTGGATAAAAGCAAGGACACCTTTTTATGAAATAAATGACATTATTTAGACTGCTTGTGAAGAACTGAAGAGCGGAGCACTAATGGCTACTTCATTTATCCCGAGACACAGAAACAAGGGCCTAAGTTTTAATGGGCATGAGAAAAATGCTACTTTTTTTGTTTGTTTTTTTACTAGATGATTACAGTGGGGAGCATTCTGGTGCAACTGGTTGAGTCGGGTGCAGCAGAAAGTACAACAGGAGAGACAGTCGCTTACTGGGCTGCCAGTCGATAGCATTGGTCCAGACGTCTGATATTTATCAGAGTAGAGTTCCACATCTGAGGGGGAAAAAAAGCAGATATAAATAGCAGGCCCTGCATGCGTCACTGCCCAGCTAAATCGCTAAGGATTGAGGAGAGGACGCAAAAGGCAGTCAGCTCTCTGCCAAACGGGGCTGCAGGTTGCGCACAAACTGGACCCCTAATGACATTTCTACTGCTTTCTAAACAAACGTCAACATACTCACCCAAAATAGGACTTTGTGTTTCAGGGAACCAAAGGGGGTTAATTGTACCATAAAACGTTTATTTCCCTAGGGACACCTGGGATTTCACATGTGCAAACTACTTCTCCCAGCATCCTCGTCTGCCTGTTCCCCTTCCCAGATTGATGCGACTGTGCAGCGACCTCACAATAAACAGCAATTATTGTGCCGACAGATGGTGCTGAGGGGGGTCTAAGCTAATTAATCTCTGCCACAGGGTAATCAGCCTCCGAAGTCAATTCCATCTCTAACTGGATCGAGGGGATGATATGACGGCTGGTAAAGGAAAAGTGAAGCTGCAAGAACACCAACCACCATGCGCTTAGAATTGTTTTAATTATATATTGGGATAGAGTATATTTATATTATCAATCAGACATATATTATCTTTACAGTTATTTCCCCTCCCCCATAGGACGTGTGTTTAGTAATTTATAGATAATATAATAACATTGAACTGAACAACTGCTGGAGAACATACGTGTTGAAATGCAATAAAGGAAATAATATTCCCTGACCATAACCGTTCAGGGCATTCTGAAACAGTGAATAAAAATGAGGATATTTATATGCAGAGGTCATTTATGCTTCATTTGTAATTTACTGGTGCTGGTTTGACAGCAATGCACGGGCCATGCATTAAAGGAGAACTAAAGCCTAACTAAAGCAGTAGCTAGAAATGTTGTACATGATGTTTTGTGCTTCTGTACCAGCCCAAGGCAACCACAGCCCTTTAGCAGTAAAGATCTGTGTCTCCAAAGATGCCCCAGTAGCTCCCCATCTTCTTTTCTGCTGATTCACTGCACATGCTCTGTGCTGCTGTCACTTACTGAGCTTAGGGAGCCACTCACAATATACAGTACACATAGAATAGAAATGTCACAATATAAGACTGATTAGTAATTAATACACATAATTACTACATGGCAGCACAGAAACCAGTGCAATTAGCATCAGAATTTAATAATCAGCAAACCTGTAGCATCAGCTTATATTACAGCCAGGGAAGCTCATTTTCTGCTGGATAATTAGTGACGAGCCCTAAGCTTAGCTTCTCAACAGCCAATCAGAGCCCACTGAGCATGTGAGTGTCACAGACACTTTCCAAGATGGTGACCCCCTGTGACAAGTTTGAAGTCCTGGATCATTGCTGCTATTGACAAGCTGAATGGCAGAATACATGGTTCTTATACGCTTTTGATCACTTTTGATCAAAACACGCATTTATGTCTGCAAACGCAACTGCTTAAGTGCAGTATATAAAATATGGCATTTTTAGCTATACTCATTTTTAGGGTTTAGTTCTCCTTTAAGAACTGGGTGCATGCATAACTCTGCAACAGACACCAGAAATTACAGAAACCAGACTCTCAGTGCAATTAAGTCCAATTTATGAAGAAGTGCAATAGCGTCAATTTCGAGGCGTTGGCCACAATTGCTCAGGACTAGGGATGCACCGAATCCAGGATTCATATGACATCGCCAAACGAGCGGATCTCCCTGTGTATGGCCATCTTTATTTAGGAGAAAACAATGGGTGAAATTAACCAAAAGGAGATTTTTATGGGCCACATGAAGGTGTTGGTGAAGACCAGTTCTTAAAGGACAAGGAAAGTCTAAAGTAGAATAAGGCTAGAAATGCTGTATTTTGTATACTAAACATAAGCATGAACTTACTGCACCACAAGTCTAATCAAACAAATGATTTATGCTTTCAAAGTTGGCCACTGGGGGCTGTCATCTTGTAACTTTGTTATACATCTTTGCCTGACCCTGACCCTGCACATGCTCAGTGTGGTCTGGGCTGCTTAGGGATCGTCATAAACAAAGCTGCTTGAGTTCTGCAAGGCTGGGAAGTAAGGCGGGGACTCCCCCTGCTGTTCATAAGTATGATTGTTTCCCTGCTCAGCAGTTAGGGACCGTCTGACAATTCCTATCCACAGCAGTAAATGAAGGGAGAATTTCACTGCATACAGTCAGGTTTCTTATAAAAACTGTACACATTTTTTAATTAAAGTATATTGGAGAAAGGTTTATTTTTCATTAAAGAATGTAAAAATGGGATTTTATTGTTTTGCCTTTCCTTGTCCTTTAAACAGCCATTGTCCACAATTACCCATAAACAGACTGTTGCCTATTGTGGATTCTAGTCCAAAATTTTATGGGAAGACTAAGACCATGGGGTCCGTTTACTAAAGTGCGTTAAAAATATTCGCACAATATATAGACAGAATTTTCGCCAAATATGTTATCGCCAGTTTACTAACCTGCGGTAAATATAAATTGCGAATTTTCTTGCGCAAGAATAATTGTTTGCCAGTTATTGCATTCGCTGAAAATAACGCTACATACACATTAACGCCTGGTTTACTCAACAGCGAAATGTGCTAAAGACAAAATGAACGCCAGAATATTCGCAAACTTTTACCGCCACCTATGTAGTGGCGTAAAAGTATTTTTTTCGCCAGAAAATTCTCAAGGGGCAGGAAATATCCCATAATACTGTGTTTTTTTTTTACCCATCATTCTTTGGCTTCTGCTTCTATCTGGTGCAACAGCAGCAGTTTCAGCTCAGAGTCGTATTATTGGCAGCGGCATCACAGTCCAAGGATTCGTCAGCCTCTACGCTTTTTTGGTTTCATTGTGTTCGGCTACATTAAACTGTGCATTTCGATGAAGCAAAGAGATTGACTGGTATCATTTCTTGTTCCTATGATTCTCTTGGGTTTATATGATGCAGACATGTTTGATTGGTGCAGGCCTGGACAGAGATTCAAAATAGGCCCTGGCATTTCAGGTAAACAGAGGCCAAAAAAGGCCACACAGCAGCCCAAACAGCCTCCCACCAGCCCAATATATAGTGACTGTCTATGGCAACTTATAGCAGCCCCTCTGGCATTTGCCAGAACCCACAGATTGCCAGTCCGGGCCTGGATTGGTGTTACTCTGGTGATGTTGTTGGATGGTATAATCATCAGTCAATAAAGTTTATGAGTTTTGAAGATGCATTTCTGGCCATAAATGTCACAGTAAAAATTGCCATAATAACCGCCATAAAACAAGACTATTTTATAGCATAAATATTCGCAAAAACTAAATTTTTCGCCAGAAAATTCGCAACTCGCTAAAATTACCGCTAACGTAAGCCGGTTCCTTAACGTAGTTACCGCAAGTGATCGCAATGACTTCTGAGCGCATCGCTGTTTAGTAAACTTAGTCGCCACGAATATTCTGGCGTAAAAATATTCTCAGCGATAACATGCGGAAACTTAGGGGCCGATTCATCAAGGGTCGAATATCGAGGGTTAATTAACCCTCGATATTCGACTAGGAATTGAAATCCTTCGACTTCGAATATCGAAGTCGAAGGATTTAGCGCAAATTCTGCGATCGTACGATCGAAGGATTATTCCTTCGATCGAACGATTAAATCCTTCGAATCGAACGATTCGAAGGATTTAAATCCAACGATCGAAGGAATATCCTTCGATCAAAAAAACTAAGGAAAGCCTATGGGGACCTTCCCCATAGGGTAACATTGACTTCGGTAGCTTTTAGAAGGCGAACTAGGGGGTCAAATTTTTTTTTAAAGAGACAGTACTTCGACTATCGAATGGTCGAATAGTCGAACGATTTTTACTTCGAATCCTTCGATAGTCGTAGTCGAAGGTCGAAATAGCCCATTCGATGGTCAAAGTAGCCCAAAAAAACTTCGAAATTCGAAGCTTTTTACCTTCGAATCCTTCACTCGAAGTTAATGAATCGGCCCCATAAAGTCAGATTTACCGCACTTTAGTAAACGGACCCCCATGTTTTTATAAAAATTCAGGGGTAAAACATTGGCTAAAATAAAACATACAATATGTGAAGTAGAGCAAAATTGAGTTTTTTAACTCGGGACATTTGCAGGAGCTGCACATCAGAACGTGGCCTTTGTGCGGCGCACGTTTTCCCTGTGTGTCCCAGATCATCTCGCTCTCTCCATGCACGCGGCTTATGAAGTGGAAATGAGACGAGACGTCGCTATTAGAGCTGCCATCTCAACACTTCATTGAAAGCGCAGGGAAATTCTCTACAGCAAATTGCCTCTTAAAGTTTTCCTTGATAACAGCCGTGGCAGAATGCTTCAAAAGAAGTCATTACATCTGTAACGATATTGTCAGACAAGCAATTGTTGCTAATAAAAAGTAGATACTACTATACTTATATATTTATTTCTTTTTTACGCTGGGAGGAAAGGGAAAAAGTAATAACATGATCAGACCCTACAATTTGTTAACCCTGTTTATAAGCAGATGACAGCAAGTAGTCTTATAGGGAAATTGTAGAAAAATAAGGGAATTGCTATCAATCTATATATACTATACACTGTATGATGATTATAAGAACTCCCTTATAATATATAAGGTTTTCTAGCAGCGACTGCAATGACTCCAGTCCGGCAATGGAGCAAATTCACTAAAGGGCGAATTTTTCGCCACACTTCACGCCACTTTGCCAGGCGCAAATTCACTTCATTAATATTCTTACGCTTAGGTCTACTTGAATAGAGTGGGTACATATAGGTCATATATATGACTTTATTAGTGATGGGCGAATCTATTCGCGAAACAGTGAAAATTGGTGAAACGCATTGAAGTCAATGGGCGTCAAAGTAATATTGCCGCGCAAGATTTTTTGACGGAGTGACAATTTTTATACGCGCAACTATTTTGTCTAAATGCATTAAAGTCTGCCTGCCAAATGCGGAAATTCGCCACGAATCCGTGCCTGAGGGATTTTTGTCTGCGAAAGCTTTGCCACACTTCAA
This sequence comes from Xenopus laevis, assembly GCF_017654675.1. Lineage (NCBI taxonomy): Eukaryota > Metazoa > Chordata > Amphibia > Anura > Pipidae > Xenopus > Xenopus laevis. The sequence continues at coordinate 96,038,013 of NC_054386.1, read as the reverse complement.
GCCACTTTGCTAAGTGCAACTTCACTTCATTATTACTCTTACGCTTAGGTCAATTTGAATAGAGCGAGTGGCAATTTTTATACGCACGACTATTTTGTCCAAATGCATTAAAGTCAATGGACGTCCGAATAATTTTGACAATTGACAATTTTTTTTGTTGCGGCAGATTGTTCGCCAGCGAATTTTTAGCGCAGTTTCGCAAAAACATTTGTGGTCAGCCAAACGTGGAAATCCATGCCTGCCAAATTTATTTGCCCTTCACTATCACTAGTCTTTATTAGAGATGTTGCTGCAAATGCTGGAAGTGGCCACTTATTATTACACATGTCCAAGGAAGCAAAATAAAGAGACCCTCTAATTCCCTAGGCATGAGCCCACCCTAAAACAAATGTGGCACGCCCCTGAAATGGTAAAAAAAGGTTCAAACTAAAATTTGTAATAGATACAACTCTTAGGGGGTTATTTACTAAGCTCCGAATACCCGAATTTCCCCGAAATCCAAAAAATGTATTATTTTTTTTATAAAATCTGACTTTTAAAGAAATCACGAATTTTTCGGAATTTATTAAACCCGAGGGCTAAAAAGCCCGAATATATCATCTCAAACCTGTTGAGGTTGCATAAAAGTCAATGGGAACACTCCCATTGATTTTTGGTTGTGTCTGGGGTTTTGGGCAATTTCACAATGTTTTTCGGAGAAAAACGTCGAAAAATTCAGAGTTTTCGGTGAAAATTCACGAAAAAATCTTGAAATTCAGAGCTTTTCCCGCATAGGTAATTTTCGGGAAAATGTTATAATAAATAAGCGTGGAAAACCCGGGCAGAGTTTGTAGGAGCGGATATTGAGATAAATTCGGACCTTGATAAATAACCCCCTTAGAGACAATCCTGCTTTAAAATATGAAATAACGTCAGCGTTTTTTACAACTTTTATGACTTTTCGGCATACAGGATATGATGTCACTGACATAAGATTGAGGAGGCTGTAGCTTCATCGTATCAGGTCGCCAGGTGTAAGGTGGAGAAGGAAACTCTGGCGAAAGAGGTAACGTTCTGAAAAACGATTGTTCACCTGAGCGAAAATGCTCCTGGCAAAAGGGTGTGAAACTGCATTAGTGACGGTCCCTTTCACTAGTGAATTTTCCTCTATGCCTGTTAGTAATTTGGTGATGTCCCTGGCGAATTTTCGCTAACGACGGCCTCTTCTCCCTTTTGTAAATCTGCCCCAATGACTGGCATGATCCCAAACATCTTTCACTGGCCGGACTTTGTAAGGTGAACCAAATTTCATCCGGATGTCATCTGTTGAAAAACATATTGTGAAGGAGACCCTACTATCGGTTAAAGAGCTACAGTACTGTGAAAATGAAAACTTTGTATAGGCTTCAGTCTATCAACTTTCTTAATATAATGAATTAAAAGTATGTACCGTTTTTTAAAAAATTATTGTTGGGGGAAAAACTTCAGGGCAGATTAACTAAAGGGCAAAGTGTCCATCACTAGCGAAAATTTACCAGAAATCCCATCCGCAGGGACATCATAAATTTGTGGACAAATTTTGCTAGTGAAAGAGACCGTCACTAGCATAGCTTTGCGCCCTATCGCCAGGTGAATTTTTGCTCAAACGATTGTTACTCCGTAAATTCACTAAAGTGCGAATTTTACAGACATTTCCTCTTTCGCCAGAATTTCCTTCAACACGTTAGACCTGGCGAACTGATAAGATGAAGCGACATCCCCCTCAGTGACATCATATCCTGTATGCCGGAAAGTCATAAAAGTTCTAAAAAAAACACTGGCATTGTTTAATTTTTTAGGTTAAGGCCACACTGGGCGTTTTGGGGAGATTTGGTCGTCTGGCGACTAATCGCCTCGTCTTTGCGCCTTCCCTGACTCGCCGGCTAAAATGAAAAAACGCCGGCCCTAATCACACACGGTGATTCGTTTTCCAAAGTTGCCTCATGAGGAAACTTCAGACGACTTCGGAAAATGAATCGTCGCGTGTGATTAGTGCCCGGTGCAGAGTCAGGGAAGGCGTTTGGGGAGATTGGTCGCCGCAAAGACAAGGCGATTAGTCGCCAGGCAACCAAATCTCCCCAAAACGCCCAGTGTGGCCTGACCCTTAAAGCGGGGTTGCCTTCAAAAGTCCTAACTACTAAAGAATTTTGTGTAAATTTTTTAATTCAAGCATTTGCACCAACATCTCTAATAAAGACAAATATATGACCTATATGTACCCGCCCTATTTAAATTGACTTAAGCGTAAGAGTACGAAGTTTCACTAAGCAGAAATGAATGCTAGCGAAAGTTCTCCATGAAATGCTTGCGCTGACGAATTAGCGCTAGAAACTTCTCCAGCGTTCGGCTACAGAGATGCGACTTTGCATATTAGTGAATTTACGCCTGGCGAAGTGTGGCGGAGGCTTCGCCAGCAAAAATTCACCCTTTTGCGAATTTGCCCCTTTGTTATAAAAATATTCTTTTGAGCCATAAAATATAGTTGATTCACCTCTATCTGATTCATAATCACTTTGTTCTACTTGAGATTAAACATTTACTATTCTTTAAAAGTCTAATTTTTGTGTATTTTTCAGGAGAAATTCCACGTTTGTATTGCGCTGTAGATACAGTGTCGTCTCATTGATGCAACATTTTATTCCCACGCTTTATCACTGTGTTTTCATATATTTTGTTGATAGGATGATGAGGAACCAGCAGGGCAGCATGAATTGTGTTAAAATTGAAAACAGTTGTTTGTAATATTGTGAGATTTCTGCTGAGGGAAATGAAAACACATTTTACACAATGAGACGTGTGTTTGAGGCTTGGGGAATGGAGATATTTCTTAGGAGGAAGATAATCACTAAACAGCATTTAACGCTCTTATCTTTGTGTCGCCAAGAATTCACTCCATGATCTTGTGACGTCTTACGGAGAAAACATTCTTCATAGCCGTACAGAGTACAAAGCCGATGGGTTGCAATGGAAGTCAGCGGAGGAGAAGACATAAAAGGCAGCATTTTTATATAATTTCTCAACACGCAACAACCTTGATCTTATAAGAAAGAAGGGGAAAGAAACATGTATTTTAAAAGGGTCTTGTTGAATCTGGTCCTTTTATGCTGTGCAGAGGTTGAGTGGTATGGAGGCGGCTAGATTCTCTGCCAAGGGTCTATTTTTCTATTATTAAGGGGGTTATTTATCAAAGTCCGAAATTATCTCAATATTTTCCGCTACAAACTCCAATGAAATCCGATGAGGTTTTTTACGCTTATTTATTATTACATTTTCTCAAAAATTAGCTTTGCCGGAAAAAAAAATCTGAATTTCACGTTTTTTTTTATTATTTTTCATCCGAAAACTCCACAAACTTCGGGGTATTGCACGAAACCCAGTGCACGTCAAAAAACCATTGGGACTTTTCCCATTGACTTACATGCAACCTCGACAGGTCTGAGATGCCGGATTTTCTGATTCTGAATTTTCCATCCTTGGGGTTTAGTAAATTCCGGAAAATTCGTGATTTTTTTAAAAGTACGATTTTATTAAAAAAAAATCACAAATTGTAAGTGATTTCTGCATTCGGAGTTTAGTAAACAACCCCCTAAGTGTTTTACATGGAGGGGGAAAGAATAATAACACATCTTATTTATCAGGTATCTTGTTGATACATAATTACACAGCAAAGTGAACTAACCCTCTTGCACAGAAATATATGTAGGTGACTGGTAAATTAGTTCCCCAGTATTATTTAGCAGGCAGTCCCCTAGTGTTATAAACACCTAACTGGGTCCTAAAATACAGTTAGAAGGGGGAACTGTTTCCTATTCCAGCTTTTTTAAGCTATGCCCCTTGTTGTTTCTCACAGTGACCAGTAGATGGGACTGTGGAAAAGTATAAAATCCTTTGAAGCCATGCTTTCAGGGTCCATCTTGTGCTGGCTCTAGTCTGAGCAGGCAGGCAGAGCTCGAGTGGAACCTAGACAGGTCAGGTCTAGTAGGCTACTCACCTTTAGAGGTCACTCTAGGAGTGACAGACAGTCAGGATATTTAGCTGAGCAGCGTGAGGCTCCTCCAAGGATTGTGAGTGGGATTAAGATCCCGGGTACTAATTGCCCAGAAGTAGGGACTAAGTGTACAGACCTAGGAATGATAGTTCCACTTAGGGAGAAGGCTGAAAGCTAGCTTTACCTCCTCAAAGCTGCATACATTGTCCTCGTTCATGAGGAAACTTATATTGACCAAAGGTGCTGTGAGTATTTCCTATCCACTGTTGATGTATGATCCTGCATGCTCTTCTTTATGTACACTCCATTGAGGATTGTATGTTCAATAAATATGTTCATTGGTTAAATTATAAGAACCACTGGCGCCCAATTATTGCACCCGCCACCCTGAATACAGTTACAGTTGCACTACACCCTGCCTCCACACGGTTGCGAAGATTTTAAGGTCTCATCTGGAGCACAATATTGGGAGTGGAGATCATAGGAAGAGAAAGGTGCACTCATTTTACTATAGCGCTACATATATATGTTTTATTATGTTTTTAATTTATATTTGTAAGGATTTTCAACACAGATAAAAGGTTGAGAATAACTGTATTATTTGGTAAAGGTGTCTACTCCTTAATATTTGTTTTAGGGTTAATATTTAGTCATTCTCCTAGGTTCTGAGTCAACACAGTTCTTTTGACCTTAAGGGGGTTATTTATCAAAATCCGAAAACATCTCATTATTTTCTAAAATATACTCCCCTTATTTATCAATACTTTTTCGGGAAAAATTTCAGTGCGTGAAAAAAACTCAAAAAAATTGTGAAAATTGTACGAAAACTCGAATCATAGGAAGTTTCTGAATTTTCTGCCCAAAAATTCAGTTAGGCAAGTTATTGATAGACATAAAAGGTTGAACTTGATGGACGTGTCTTTTTTCAACCGAACTTACTATGTTACTACAGTGGTTTGAAAAACTATTTGCCCCCTTCCTGATTTCTTATTCTTTTGCATGTTTGTCACACAAAATGTTTCTGATCATCAAACACATTTAACTATTAGTCAAAGATAACACAAGTAAACACAAAATGCAGTTTTTAAATGAGGGTTTTTATTATTTAGGGAGAAAAGAAATCCAAACCTGTGTGAAAAAGTAATTGCCCCCTGAACCTAATAACTGGTTGGGCCACCTTTAGCAGCAATAACTGCAATCAAGCGTTTGCGATAACTTGCAACGAGTCTTTTACAGCGCTCTGGAGGAATTTTGGCCCACTCATCTTTGCAGAATTGTTGTAATTCAGCTTTATTTGAGGGTTTTCTAGCATGAACCGCCTTTTTAAGGTAATGCCACAACATCTCAATAGGATTCAGGTCAGGACTTTGACTAGGCCACTCCAAAGTCTTCATTTTGTTTTTCTTCAGCCATTCAGAGGTGGATTTGCTGGTGTGTTTTGGGTCATTGTCCTGCTGCAGCACCCAAGATCGCTTCAGCTTGAGTTGACGAACAGATGGCCGGACATTCTCCTTCAGGATTTTTTGGTAGAAAGTAGAATTCATGGTTCCATCTATCACAGCAAGTCTTCCAGGTCCTGAAGCAGCAAAACAACCCCAGACCATCACACTACCACCACCATATTTTACTGTTGGTATGATGTTCTTTTTCTGAAATGTTGTGTTACTTTTACACCAGATGTAACGGGACGCGCACCTTCCAAAAAGTTCAACTTTTGTCTCGTCGGCCCACAAGGTATTTTCCCAAAAGTCTTGGCAATCATCGAGATGTTTTTTAGCAAAATTGAGACGAGCCTTAATGTTCTTTTTGCTTAAAAGTGGTTTGCGCCTTGGAAATGTGCCCAGTCTCTTTCTTATGGTGGAGTCGTGAACACTGACCTTAATTGAGGCAAGTGAGGCCTGCAGTTCTTTAGATGTTGTCCTGGGGTCTTTTGTGGCCTCTCGGGTGAGTTGTCTCTGCGCTCTTGGGGTCATTTTGGTCGGCCGGCCACTCCTGGGAAGGTTCACCACTGTTCCATGTTTTGGCATTTGTGGATAATGGCTCTCACTGTGGTTCGCTGGAGTCCCAAAGCTTTAGAAATGGCTTTATAACCTTTGAAATTGAACTCAGGTGTGATAAACCACAGTTAAGTTATTTTTAACAAGGGGGGCAATCACTTTTTCACACAGGCCCATGTAGATTTGGAGTTTTTTTTCTCCCTTAATAACGTAAACCTTCATTTAAAAACTGCATTTTGTGTTCAATTATATTATCTTTGACTAATAGTTAACGGTTTTTGATGAGCAGAAACATTTAAGTGTGACAAACATGCAAAAGAATAAGAAATCAGGAAGGGGGGAAATGGTTTTTCACACCACTGTATGTGACCATGTTGACTCATTGGTGGGTGACTGCATCCCCAGCCCAGTATGGTCCTCAGATAACTTGATTTTCATTCTGGCCTGATCAGACATAGATATGAGAGGTCATGATTTTGGCCTTGTATGGGTGTTGTCCTGGTCAAGAGTGGTTGAGTTGGTAGCCAGGGTCTGCTTGTGTATAGCTACGTAAAGAGAGATGATCAGGGTAGGAAGACAGAGAAAGGGAAGACTGCCAAAAAGAAACAAAGAAGCCAGGGAGAAAGCCGGTTGGAATAAAGGGATAAAAGAAGCCAAGAACTGTTTAGGGAAGAGAAAGGTCAGACAGAGAGAAGAAGGCTTCCAGTTTGGTCATGTTTTTGTAACTTTTTCTTTTCTGTAAATAAACCGTTCTTTTCATTAAGAATGTGCAATCCAACTTTGTAATCTTTTTTGACTACACATTGGAGACATTTTGGGCAGCCTCCTGTTGGATCAGCCCCTTGTATTGATTTGAGTGTGCGCCTTCTTACCTAGATGATAAGCCCATGTAGGGCCACCTTTACTAAATAACAATTCCCAACATCCCATGTACCTTGTCTGGCCTGCCACATTTAGGACCTCAAAATTGTAACCTTTGTGGAGATGTTAAAATTGTTCTTGTATAGTTCCTCTTTAAATCCCCATTTCTGTGTGCATGACAGATGCCAGACAATGACAATGATTATCATACATGCAAGCCTAGACTTGCTACCGGCAATACCCAGCTCTTCCATGCACATAAACTGCGGATACACTTGTGGCAAAGCTCTATTTGTCCAATTTAGTCCAAGCAGAGCATTTCCTTCCCTTACATTAGATTGTAGGGATAATAGCCGGCTGATGAAGGAGGGAGGGATGTATCTGACAAGATAAGTCTTTGTATTGATTCAGCAAACCCAGGACCCCTGTGAGGCGAACAAACGTTGATATTAATCCCCCCCACCTCGCTTACTGTGCTTGAGGAAAATGTGTAATTTACCCATTCCTTTGTGCTCTCTGTGCTTTTGTTAAGAGTTACCCTAGCGCAGTTGCTCTTATTATGGGGGAAGCAAAATAGGTCTCTATAAATCAATGCCCCTGTAATATAGATACCGCAGTCCCGGCTGGCAAGATTTTATAAAATAGTATTGTGGTGTTAAAGAACGAAAACGACTGGCGTGGGGCTATTATGATTATGGAGTGATATTGGGAACTAACAAAGGAAAATGCTAATTTGGGTTTAGGTTCATTCATTGCTTGACGGGGTGGGGGGAAGGCAACAAATTACGTCTTAACTAATTATATTTTGGCAAGAAAAATTAATATTTGCTTTCTTGGGTTAATCTTAATCTACACTCAGTATGTACACATATGACCAGTACTGTCTTTAGGGGGCTTTAAATGCAGGCGATTGCCCTCTGTAAGCTTCACAAATCAATATGGCACCAGTAAGCTTATGTACTTTTCATTAGTGGTTCCCATTTGCGGCCCTTCAGCTATTGTTGAAGGACAACACCCAACAGCCAAACGAAGGAAGGATCTGTGAAGGGATTAAAGTGGAACAGAGTGAAATCTATGAAGGGACACAGTCAAACAAGCTAATGGCAGGTGGAACAGGACACAGGAGCTAACAATCAGATCCCACTATTATTCTGAACAAATATTGGGAAGGGGTTTGTTACAGTGAGAAGATGTGGAATTGTCTCCCTGAATCAGTGGTACAGGCTGATACATTCGATAGGTATAAGAAGGGGTTGGATGGTGTTTATCAAGTGAGGGAATACAGGGTTATGGGAAATAGTACAAGTTGATCCAGGGACTGGTCCCATTGCCATTTTGGAGTCAGGAAGGAATTTTTTCTCCCTCTGAGGCAAATTGGAGAGGCTTCAAATAGGGTTTTTTTGCCTTTCTCTGGATCAAATAGAAGTTAGGCAGGTTATATATAGACATAAAAGGTTGAACTCGATGGATGTGTCTTTTTTCAACCTAACTTAAGATGTTACTATGTGACCATGTAGACTCATTGGTGGGTGACTGCATCCCCAGCCCAGTATGGTCCTCAGATAACTTGATTTTCATTCTGGCCCAATCAAACACAGATCTGAGGGGTCATGTTTTTGGCCTTGTATGGGTGTTGTCCTGGTCAAGAGTAGTTGAGTTGGTAGCCAGGGTCTGCTTGTGTATAGCTACATAAAGAGAGATGATCAGGGTAAGAAGGCAGAGAATGGGAAGACTGCCAAAAAGAAACAAAGAAGCCAGGGAGAAAGCCGGTTGGAATAAAGGGATAAAAGAAGCCAAGAACTGTTTAGGGAAGAGAAAGGTCCGACAGAGAGAAGAAGGCTTGCAGTTTGTATAAGGACTAGGAGATGAGCACGTCACTACAGTGGGGTATCTGCCAAAATGTAAGTGACATTCTGCTCTTCAAGCCTCATCATCGTCATTTATTTATATAGTGCCAGCAAGTTTGGTATTACATTACTTTATAACAAACAGGCACATTATAATAATGAGCTCAGAGGGCTCTGCCCACAAGCTCTTGCAATCTAAGAGTAAGTAGAGATGTCACACGGGGAGGCCCATTTATCAAAGGTCGAATTTCGAATTCATTCGAGGTTTTTATTAACTCTAATAAATGTGATTTTCCCTCGAAATTCGATTGGGAGGTTATTGAAGAATAAAATAGAATATCTAAAACTCGAACAAATTTTACCAACTCGAAAACTCAAATGGAATTAGACTAAACTCTAATCGAGTATTTTTTTCTAAAAAAACTCGAATGGCTGGAAGGCTAGTAATGTCTTCAAATTGGTCACTGGACCTCTCCCATTGACATATTCATGAACTCGGCAGGTTTTAGGGCCAGGTTTGATAAATCTCGAAATTCGAATTGGAATCTGAAATAGAATTCGAATCGAGTTTGGATTATTCACAATTCGAATTTGAGAGTTTTGACCATAACAAAAATTCGAAAATTCTAATTCCATTTTTCACTTCGACCCTTAGGGGCAGATTTACTAAGGGTCGAATATCGAGGGTTAATTAACCCTCGATATTCGACTAGGAACTAAAATCGTTCGACTTCGAATATCGAAGTCGAACGATTTAGCGCTAATCCTACGATCGAACCATTCGAAGGATTTGAATCCAACGATCGAAGGAATATCCTTCGATCAAAAAAACGCAGGCAAGCCTATGGGGACATTCCCCATAGGCTAACATTGAGTTCGGTAGCTTTTAGCTGCCGAACTAGGGGGTCGAAGTTTTTCTTAAAGAGACAGTACTTCGATTATCGAATGGTCGAATAGTCGAACGATTTTTAGTTCGAATCGTGCGATTCGTAGTCGAAGTTGTAGTCGAAGGTCGAAGTAGCCCATTTGATGGTCGAAGTAGCCAAAAAAACACTTCGAAATTCTAAGTTTTTTTAATTCGAATCCTTCACTCGAGCTTTGTAAATGTGCCCCTTAATATCTTAAAATCTGCCCCTAATTGTGTCAGTGTCGGACTGGCCCACAGGGATACCAGGAAAACTCCCGGTGGGCCCAGGTGTTAGGGGGCCCCTGTGCTGATTTGGCATATTTCATGGCCTTCATATTTCTTTGAAACAAAGAGGCTAAATAGATGAAATAATAGATTATAGTATGTAAAGAATAGAGACTAGGGGAATAGAGGTTGAGTGAGGAGAAGAATAATAATAGTACTGAGAGTGGCCCCTGGTCTAAGGTTTTTGGGTGGCCCCTGGTGTCTCAGTCCGACATTGATTGTGTTACACTGGAAGACTAGAAGATACCAATCTAATCCCTGGGACAGAAAGATCTGTAGGGCCAGTGAGTAAACACAGCAAAAGGTCATAACATTTCTATGTACGTTTATTACATTAAATTTAATATATTTTTCAGAACCATTGTCCTCTATAGTGATCACAATCCCTTTGGCAGAGCATATGGGGCCCAGGCCATGAGTGTAGGAGTCAGCATCACCTACTGCAGACGCGCAGTCAGGTAAATTCGTTCCGTGGGCTTCACAATTCTGTCTGTTCTGTTCTCACTGTTTTCTGCTTCTATTTCTGTACCCAGAGCACTGAGTGGGCGGCAGCCGCTTCTAAAAATGTATAGCCCCCACCCCTTCTCTTCATAGGCAGAGGGAAGTGGGACAGAACGAGAGAAAGAGGGAAAGTTCTAGCCTTGCAGTCTATGCAGTAAGTACAGTATTCATAGCCATCTGTACTCCTGCTACACACACCTGCACATCTCACAGGAGGAGACTATTTGTATTTGTGGCTGTGTAAATGAAGGGAACCAGAATTGTGGAGGGGTATTATATTCCCAGATACTCCCACCAGTGCAGATGCTGTAGTAGGTCTCTTCTGGAAAGTTCTGGTTCTCGTCCAGGTCACTTTGCAGTTTAAAGTGTCAATGATCCTCTTACAAAGAGTGCTGTCTCTAATCACATACAGATATTAACATACTGTTACATATTATAATTCCTGTTTAGCTGATGGAGAACTGGAGTCATCTCTATTTTGCCCCAAACAGGAAGAATGCTTCCTAAATCCAAACAGGTTTAAGCCCCTAGACCAGTGATCCCCAACCAGTAGCTCGTGAGCAACATGTTGCTCTCCGACCCCTTGTATGTTGCTCTCAGGGTCCTCAAAGAAGGGGCTTATTTTTGAATTTCAAGCTTGAAATGAAGTTTTAATTACATAAAAACTAATTACAGTCCCAAGTAGAGCTTCTTGTAGGCTGCCAGTCCACATAGGGGCTACCAAATACAATACCAATCACAGCCCTTGTTTGGCACCCCAAGGGACTTTTTTCGTCATGCTTTTGTTGCTCCCCAACTCTTTTTACATTTGAATGAGGCTCACGGGTTAAAAAGGTTGGGGACCCCTGCCCTAGACCATTTGAGAATTTACTGACATATATGAATGAATAAAACTGAACAAATATCAGGCACTTGGTATACTGTATGCTCATGTAGCCCTGTATTGCCAGTACCTAGTGTAACTATAACTTCAAGAAGAGGTCTCTTTGATGCTGATTGTCTCCCATTGGCATGAAGAAGAAACAGAAAGGGTTGCCCTAAACAGATGATTGACATTTAGCTCAACAAATGATCCTTGTTCATTACCAGGCATTAATTAAGGAAACCAGAATTGTGGAAGGATATTATGTTCCCAGATACTCCCAACAGTGCGGGTGCTGTAGAAGGTCTCTTCTGGAAAGTTCTAGCTCTCGTCCAGGTCACTTTGCAGTTTAAAGTGTCAGTGATACTCTTACAAAGAGTGCTGTCTCTAATTACATACAGATATGAACATACTGTTACATATTATAATTCCTGTAGCTGAAGGAGAACCAGAGTCATCTCTAGCTCACCTGGTATACTCTATGCTCATGTTGCCCTTTCTTGCCAGTACCTAGTGTAACTACATCTTCAAGAAGAGGTCTCAAAATGCTTCTCCTTGATGCTGATTGTCTCCTGTTGGCATGAAGAAGAGACACAAAGAGTTGCCCTAAACAAATGATTGACATTTAGGTCAATGAAAGGGGATCCTTGTTCGTTACCAGGCATTTTAGTGTAACTGCAGGTATGGGCTTTGTTCCCTTGTTTAACACTGATTTTCTTGGTGTATGTAATAATGATATAGTACCTTGTACTTGATGTACTGTTATATAAAACATCAGAGAGTTTTTTGATACAATATTGTCCCCCTTTTAATGTATAGTATATACAGGTATGGGACCTCTTATCCAGAATGCTCAGGACCTGGAATTTTCCGGATAATGGATCTTTCTGTAATTTGGATCTTCAGACCTTAAGTCAACTAGAAAACCATATAAACATTAAATAAACCCAACAGGCTGGTTTTGCTTCCAATAAGGATTAATTATATCTTAGTTGGGATCAAGTACAAGCTACTGTTTTCTTATTACAGAGAAAAAGGAAATAATTTTTAAAATTTTAGATTTGATTATAAATGAGTCTACGGGAGAAGGCCCTTCCGTAACTTTCTGGATAACGGGTTTCCAGGTAAAGGATCTCATACCTGTACTGTGATCCTATCTCCCCTTCTCTAGTACCGGCCTTTGGCCGGTCTTTATTCATTGATGGTCTGTAGCCCTTTATTAATATAATTGGCCTTATCTGGGTTCTTCTTGAATCCTATTTTTGTGTACTGGAAACCAAATTGTAATGCATATAAAAGTGGACACTATATATGTGCTTTAGAGAAATGATCATTTACACCCTTCAATTAATCTAATAAAAAATTAGGTCATTTTATAACTTTTCAGTCCTTTTTTATCACATGGAAACAGTTCCAAGGAAAATGAAATTGTCCAGATCCTTAATTCCTGCATGCGGTTTGCATCTGGGATTCATTTTTCTGATGGGTGTTAGAGCCCAACACTGTGAATGAGCTCTAACACACCATAGAGCATGTTGGCGTTTAACTACTAATGTCATTTAAAAAAAAGTAATAACCAATCAGATACTTGCTTTTAAAGCAAATTCTACTTGGTGATTGGTTGTTATGAGATACCAGAAATAAATCTGTCTTTGATACTGTTATCACATTACCCCTATAGTTGATTTTAGGGTGTAAGAAGCATTCACATTTCAAAAGAATAAACCTCCAGTTGATCTAGGTCACCAAGAAAGTAAAACATACTTTGGATACTTTTCATACCAGAAGCCTTTTCAGTCTGGCGAAAGGACAAATTAAGAGACTGTTCCTGGAATTTTTTTAAATACAAAAAAATAAAACATTCTAGAGCACAGCCTATACAGCAGGCTGCAAAGGAATGTTTTTTCATTACTAGATTCTGTATCTGCCGGCAATTTCACCAAGGACCCTTGATGATGTCACAGCAGGAATATGAATGTCAAGAGGCGCTGAGAAATTATCGTAGCCAAAGAGACAAGTAGAATTCCTCTCTCCAATACTCTGCCTGCAAAAAGAGAAGGCTTCTAGACCGGATTCAATGATTTGAATTTATTGGCTGCAAGAAACACTCTGATAGTACCTTGCAACTAAGAATTCATGCACATTAAAAGTAAAAGTGTTTTTTCCCCAAAACTGTGTACCCCTATAAAAGGGCTGCTATTAGGCTTAGAATGTGCAGCAGCCTTATAACATGAAAAACATTATTATCCCCTTATCTATTCAGTTATATCCATGGTGGAACTTCTACCTGCTCTTCTACCTTAGCATCCCTCTCCCTCCTAGACTTATTACAGAAGATAACCCTCACACTAGCTAGCTTTCATTCACTTCATTTCACTCACCAACTTTCCTATAGCCGTTTCTTTATTTCAGCTCACTCAATGGTTGAACCCTTGGCCAGATTCCTTCCTGACAGTCCAACCTTTTGTCATGGCTCCTTTTAGCTTATTGTAATGTGATAGATACACCGCACACCCGGAATTTATTCACTCAATCTGCAGTAATGGTGTTGGTCATCCGTCGGCCTGGCTAGGCCCCCACAGTAACAATAGCTTTTTGTTCATGGATCCGCACACACAAATTTTTCTGCAGTGGGGCATGCACCCCTTCTTTTTATTGATTTACACCACCAACAATATCATATCAACGTTTCGGGGGGTTACAACCTCCCTTCATCAGGATATGATGAAGCTTATGAAACGAGTACAGATATACAAAAAAAAGTTTACCAGTAGTGATGAGCACATTTTTTCGCCGAGTTTCAGCACAAAAACGATGCCCGTAGACTCCAATGGGTGAAAAAAACTGTTGCGTAACAAAAAAAATTGACGTCCATAGACTTAATAAATTTTCGCTGTTTTGCAAATTTTGGGCTAAGCAAAATGGGTCAAATTCTCTCATCACTATTTACCTGTCATAGTTTCATGAATATCTAGGGCATTAAATACATGTTTACCCCAAAACTAACCTTCAAACTGGGCTTTCAGTCAAGGAGAGGAAACAGCTGCTCTCCACAGTCTGGAGATTGAGTTTACCCTACCACTGCTTTAAGCTTCCCCAGAGGGACCAGCCTTACAATTTGGAAACCGCTAAGGAATGTGTTACTGTTGTGTAGACATGCCTGTGGGAAGAGGAGGAGATCCCCTTAGAGTTGTAGCACTGGCATGTCAGTATACAAACTGTACTTCAGTGCAAAAATGCATACATTAGTGTTTCTGTAAGGTTAATCCACCCCGGGTGTACACAGATAGGCTGGTGCTGTGCCTGTCCACTTTTTGTCTGCCTGCTTTTCAGCCTGATTGGCTGCCACTCTATGGAGGAAGGAAGGTCGTTTGTATGGGGAGGCAGAAGGTGGATCGTATGGGGAGGCAGAAGGTGGATCGTATGGGGAGGCAGAAGGTGGATCGTATGGGGAGGCAGAAGGTGGATCGTATGGGAAGGCAGAAGGTGGATCGTATGGGAAGGCAGAAGGTGGATCGTATGGGGAGGCAGAAGGTGGATCGTATGGGAAGGCAGAAGGTGGATCGTATGGGGAGGCAGAAGGTGGATCGTATGGGAAGGCAGAAGGTAGATCGTATGGGGAGGCAGAAGGTGGATAGTATGGGGAGGCAGAAGGTGGATCGTATGGGGAGGCAGAAGGTGGATCGTATGGGGAGGCAGAAGGTGGATCGTATGGGGAGGCAGAATGCCTCAATGAAAGTGTCCCAAGGTTAGGAGAGCACTTCAGTGGAACTGTGAAGAGAGTCTAATAATACTGTATGTAAGGGTTGCTTTGGCTACAGCACTGTTAAGGGGTGATACAGTTGTATGATGGAAAGTAAGAGTAGTTCTGTGCTCCATATGGAGATACACTGTATGGCAGGGGTCCCCAACCTTTTTTTTACTCATGAGCCACATTCAAACATTCAAAATTCCAAAAGTTGCATGAAAAAAGTTCTTGAGGGTGTCAAATAAGGACTCTGATTGGCTATTTGATAGCCCCATGCAGCCTACATGAGGCTCTGTTTGGCAATATACCAGGTTATTATGCAACTAAAACTTGTCTCCAAAAAAATAATTCAAAAATAAGCACCTGTTTTGAGGCCGCTGGGAGCAACATGGAAGGGGTCCGTGGGCAACATGCTGCTCACAAGCCATTGGTTGTGGATCAGTGGAGTACAGTATTGATCCCCTGATGACAGTTAGAGTAGGGACGTCTATGAGTAGAGAATCAGGGTAGTGTGGATTCCTATTGAGGCTCCTTTTAAAGGTCCAGTTGACATTTGTGGGTGAGATTAACCTATGAAGGAGACTCTCGGTATGTGTCCCGATATATTGAAATTACACATTAGATAATCCAGTTTTGGTCACCCAACATGCAGGATCAGACTGGTTTTCACTAGGGATGCACCGAATCCACTATTTTGGATTTGGCCGAACCCCTGAATCCTTTGCGAAATATACGGCCAAATACCAGAACCAAATCCAAATTTGCAAATGCAAATTAAGGGTGGGAAGGGGAAAACATTTTTTACTTCCTTGTTTTGTGACAAAAAGTCACGAGATTTCCCGCCCCTAATTTGCATATGCAAATTATGATTCATATTTGGTTCGGCCCGGCCGAATCCGAATCTTGCTCAAAAAGGCTGAATCCCGAACCGAATCCTGGATTTGGTGCATCCCTAGTGTCTTAGCCAATAAACCAGAGCTCTAAAAATCTGGATTCTTTCCAGCATATTGTTAATATTGCTAAACGGGTCGTTTTGAGCTCCTTCATCCCCAAGAACAACATTACACATCCCTATAAAAAAATACATTTTTTACTTGCAGAAGTAGAATTTTAAACAAATACTGTCATATTTAATAGCTAAAAAGCTTAGCTAATATGACATATTGAGTGCAAAATCCACAATACATGAGGAACATCCGCCTTTTGCAGCGATTTCCATACGGTTTCCCCCTTCTCCTGTAAAACCAGTGAGACTTTTGCTTCTCAGTGATTATTTCTGTCTTTCTCCAGATACAAAATTCCTACCGCCCCTATGGAATAAGAAGACAGCTCCTCCTCAAATGCTGATGCAGAGACCTCGAATGGGATTTTGTGCCGTGCCTTGACGCAATGCCTAAATGCACTGTCAGGAATAGAAGGAGTGAGTGTACGAGGGCAATAAAAGCGAGGTACTGGTTTTTTTTTTTTGGTTTTTTTTTTTTAAAATGAATATCTATTTATTTTTTTCCATGCACATTAGCAGGGGATACAGAAAGAGCGAGGTATTGAGAAATGTGAAAACAGGAGCCCCAGCACAATTAGCCAGCGGGTAACCATGGCGACGTTGGAATAAAGGGACAATGGATCACACTGGGGTTGAGAGCAGCAGTACGATATTCATAAAAGGACTATTTCCTTTTGAAACCAAAGACACCGAATTTATATATATATATATATATAATGCCCAGTGTAAAATGCCCATAAAGATCAAGAGTCACTTTTATAGTTATAGATCCATAATGCAGCCAAAGCCCTGAATAAGACTATACCCTATGATTAGGGGATTAGGGCCACACATTTAGTTACTTTAGGGTCATCCATGGCAGCAAACTGTGGATCCCTCTGCTTTTGTTTATTCAGCCTTTAGTGTTATCATTCTATATAAGTAACTCACAGTATGGCAAAATCAGAGGATCCCCGGTACCCAAAGGGTAAGTAAATATATTACTACAACACAAGGGTAACAATGCAATAAACAGAACACAAACAATTATATTCAATGACATTTAAGATGAAAGTGTCGAGTGCTGAGAGACACATGAGCCGGGAGGTCCCTACCCTGTAAAACGTTCAAGCCTAGTGGGTTATTAGATACTAATACTCCTGCAGAAAGGATTGTATTGGTCCAACCTGTACCATACTGTATGTCTGAATAGAATCTGACTTCATGCTCAAAAACCGACTTTGGGGAGCAATCATTTAGAAAAATCATAGAACAAAAACTTCAGTATGTTCATATACTATAGCAGGAGTCCCCAAACTTTTTTACCTGTGAGCAGATGTAAAAAGAGTTAGGGAGCAACGCAAGTATGAAAACATTCCTCTGGGTGCCAAATAAGGGCTGTGATTGGCTATTTGGCAGCCCCGATGTGAATTGCCAGCATATAAGAGGGTCTGTTTGGCAGTACACCAGGTTTTTATGCAACCAAAACTTACCTCCAAACCGGGAATTTAAAAATAAGCACCTGCTTTGAGGCCACTGGGAGCAACATCCAAGGAGAGGTGAGCAACATGCTGCTTGCAAGCTACTGGTTGGAGACCACTGTACTATAGTATATAGTATATGAATATACTATAGCTGCTATCCCACAGTCACACTCCCTTCCCAGAGACTATTATCCACTGTTACTATAGACACCATCTCTCCCTACTATACCTGCTATCCCACAGTCACACTCCCTTCCCAGAGACTATTATCCCACTGTTACTATAGACACCATCTCTCCCTACTATACCTGCTATCCCACAGTCAGACTCCCTTCCCAGAGACTATTATCCCACTGTTACTATAGGCACCATCTCTCCCTACTATACCTGCTATCCCACAGTCACACTCCCTTCCCAGAGACTATTATCCACTGTTACTATAGGCACCATCTCTCCCTACTATACCTGCTATCCCACAGTCACACTCCCTTCCCAGAGACTATTATCCACTGTTACTATAGGCACCATCTCTCCCTACTATACCTGCTATCCCACAGTCACACTCCCTTCCCAGAGACTATTATCCACTGTTACTATAGGCACCATCTCTCCCTACTATACCTGCTATCCCACAGTCACACTCCCTTCCCAGAGACTATTATCCACTGTTACTATAGACACCATCTCTCCCTACTATACCTGCTATCCCACAGTCACACTCCCTTTCCAGAGACTATTATCCACTGTTACTATAGACACCATCTCTCCCTACTATACCTGCTATCCCACAGTCACACTCCCTTCCCAGAGACTATTATCCACTGTTACTATAGGCACCATCTCTCCCTACTATACCTGCTATCCCACAGTCACACTCCCTTCCCAGAGACTATTATCCACTGTTACTATAGGCACCATCTCTCCCTACTATACCTGCTATCCCACAGTCACACTCCCTTCCCAGAGACTATTATCCACTGTTACTATAGGCACCATCTCTCCCTACTATACCTGCTATCCCACAGTCACACTCCCTTCCCAGAGACTATTATCCACTGTTACTATAGACACCATCTCTCCCTACTATACCTGCTATCCCACAGTCACACTCCCTTTCCAGAGACTATTATCCACTGTTACTATAGACACCATCTCTCCCTACTATACCTGCTATCCCACAGTCACACTCCCTTCCCAGAGACTATTATCCACTGTTACTATAGACACCATCTCTCCCTACTATACCTGCTATCCCACAGTCACACTCCCTTCCCAGAGACTATTATCCACTGTTACTATAGGCACCATCTCTCCCTACTATACCTGCTATCCCACAGTCACACTCCCTTCCCAGAGACTATTATCCACTGTTACTATAGACACCATCTCTCCCTACTATACCTGCTATCCCACAGTCACACTCCCTTCCCAGAGACTATTATCCACTGAAACTATAGGCACCATCTCTCCCTACTATACCTGCTATCCTACAGCCAAAGTCCTTCCCAGAGGCTATTAACGTAAGCACCGTCAGAGTTGTAACCAATGAGGAATAATGGTTATTTAAGGGAAAGAAGGTCACTGCCTTGGCATGGCATAATCAGGGGACAACTGGTAGAAGAGTAGACCGCAAAAGAATGAAAGGTTGGGAGAATAGTACTTTTCAAGATGATTACTTGTAAGAAGGGGACATAAGGGGGAAAGACAAGAACAATAAAGAACATTTAAACAAGAGCATTAGAGAGGATAAAGTGGCAGAATGAAAGAAAAGAGTAAAGGAGAAAGGAAGAGGATGACAGAAACAGAAGAAGAGGAGACTGAATGTGAATGAACGAGGTAAGAACAAAAAAGAAAACGGCACAGGTAGAAAGTGAAGCACAGAAGAGAAAGTGGAATATGGGAAGAACGAGAAAGGGGGATTAAAGAAAAAGACAAGGCAGACAAAAAGGTAAGCATAACTTGAAATAAGGAAAGAGGTGTGATACTGTATTTGTTGCAAGTGGAAACACAATCACCTTCACAACCGGCACTTTAACTTGTCCAAAGGCAACACAATATACACACAAACCTCCTAAACACACCAGGAGTTACACTATTTACACAAACCTCTAATTCTGCCTGGGAAACGGGCGTACGAATGAAAACAAACACTGGTGGGCTCGTTGGCTAACATATGTGCAAGAGTGCCGTAACCAATAGCAACCAATCAGCAATTAGCTTCGACTAGTCACGTGTAATTTGGACTAATGAAAGCAAACGCCCAGTTGATTGCCAGGGGCTACTGCACGTGTGAGTCTCAGTCCAGGAGCCCCACCTCTTTATTGCAAAACAGCTGCAGTAGAGGGCATGCTGGGAGTTGTAGTCAAGAATAGTCAGGGGGTACCAGTTTGCATCCTCCTTGTATATACATTGAGGATACTGTTCTGGATTGGTGGCTTATTTGTGTATTTTCTGCTGCTGAGCTTAAAGTAAATCTTTAACATCAGAGTAAATGTTGTAATATTTGCTCTGGTCCCCCCTGAATCAAAGGGGAAGTCTTACTAAATGGACCTGCTGCCTTCCAGCTGTTTAACTATAACCCTCTGCCTTTGACTGTCAGTAGGATGCTGAGGGTTATAGATAAACAGTAGGAGAGCTGCAGGTTGGATGATAAGAACATCTCTCTATTATGTATATTCCGACCCCTGAGGTTTGGGGCCCTGCCTTCCTGCCATACCAGGGGCCCAACCCTCAGAGTTTAGCTCTTAAAGCAGTTGTTCACCTTTAAATTAACTTTTAGTATGACATAAAAAGTGATATTCTGAGACAATTTGGAATTGGATTTGATTTTTTTATTATTTGTGTTTTTTGACTTATTTAGCTTTTTTATTCAGCAGCTCCCAGTTTGCATTTTTAGCAAACGGGTTGCTGGGGTCCAAATTACCCTAGCAACCATGCATTGATTTAAATAAGAGATGGAAACGAACAGGAGAGGGGCCTGAATAGAAAGATAAGGAATAAAAATTAGCAATAACGGTAAATGTGTAGCCTTGCAGAGCATTTGTTTTTATATTCCTTATAAGGGCTCTTACAGATGAGCGTTTTTACCTGCGCTCCCCTGCGTTCTGTTTTTCTGCGTTCAGTTGCAGGGGAGCGCAGGAATAGACGCATTACATTTTTTCCAATGGGGCTGTACTCACACAGGTGCGTGTAGGCGCCGAACGCAGGAAAAATGCAGCATGTTGCGTCTCAACCTGCGTTCGTACACGCGTACACGCGCCTGTGTGAGTACAGCCCCATTGCAAAAAAATGTAATGCGTCTATTCCTGCTCTCCCCTGCGGCTGAATGCAGAAAAATGGAACGCATTGGAGCGCAGGTAAAAACGCTCGTCTGTAAGAGCTCTTAGAAGGAAAATAATGCAAAAACGATCAAATAAATGAATAATGAAGACCAATTGAAAAGTTGCCATTCTATAACATACTAAAAGTGAACTTAAAGGTGAAGGACCCCTTTAATGAAAATAAAAATTCAGCAGAGCTGTGTGGGAAGGTTTAAACGCTGCAACATCCAGAAAAAAAAATTCCCAGCATCCTCAGCAGGGCTGTACTTTATGAAAAAGCATGTATGCCGAGATCCTGAAGTCACAGGCTGGCATAAATAGCCAAAATATTCCTATTGGTTAATTATACAGTTATATGTCCATTGCTTCTTTCCTTTATCCTGCAATATATAAAATATATTAACAGACTGAAGGTAAAAGGGAGGGGCTGGAGTAATTAACCTTCTAATTTGCCAATAGGAGCCCAGCAGTGCAGCAGCTGGAGGGTTAAATAATAAGCCGGGTGGCCAGGAATGAGTATAGCAAATATCAGGCGCATGAGGGTTGGAGGAAGAAGTGGAGAGGGGGGTGAATGTGCCCTGGACTGTGTATATTGTATTATTATGGCTCTGTGTATTTTAATGGAAAATCTACTTGTGCTCTATGGGAAAGGAGGCTAAAAATAGCTTATGTGGGTTTCACAAGGCTGTTCATTCTGTGACAGTGACTAGCAGGCACCAGATCATATGCAGAACAGCAACAGGGGGGGAATAACAGACACAATCTGACTAATTCCTACATTGGATTACTAAACCCATTTTTATAGAGATTTATAGAGAAAAAATTGGAGGATTTTTTTTTTTTACTCTTTCCCATACACCCTCCCCTTGTTTTTAAAGGGTATTGGTTTTTTTTTTTTTTTTTTTCCCCCCAGACATGAATTTACTATGGGAATGTACAGGCATCTCTGCAAGTAGAGAAGCTGGTGTAGTGGGAGAGCAGGCATCTACATCGAGGTTCCCGCAGGAGGGGAGACGTTCCTACCAGGTGAGGCGGCCAGGAATCTAACCCTATAATATAATATATATATATGTGAGGGGTGGTGGGGTGCATGCAATGTCTCTTGTTTAAATGCTGGGGGGCAACGATTGCGCCCATTGTGATATCACTATGGTGGGGAAACATCCCAGCAGCATCTGGGAGGCAGCCAGGTCTTTAGTTCAATTGCTGCAGGTAAAACTGCTGCCAACGACAACGATTTCACACTTGGTGATATCACATCGGTGCCCATAAGGTCCAATATCCCTGCCGCATCTGTCCAGTGCTTTCACAATACCCCCATAACATACACTGTTGTTTATAGATCATAATTATGGTCTTTACTTGTCTCTATGAGCACCTGATAATGCACTACTGGGTCAAAATGATTGTCAGCTCTTGTGACCTGGTACCCTGAACAAAGATACTTAGCTGTAGGAGACCGGGAAGAGACCTAACTAGGGATGGGTAAGGTACAAATAAAAAATGGATTCTTGGGGAGGGGGGTGACCAGGAGAACTGACTCCACCTTTTTTATTTTTAGAATCTGGAAAGGGCGTTTCATAATTTGCACCAAACGGGTTCAGGCGCAAGGCCATTTTAACCTACTTTCCGATACAATAAGGCAACTAAAGGACAACCACTTAATATATGGACTTATCCAATCCAGGGGGTAATAGATCTACTAAAGTGCCCATTTGTCGACATGTACAACTGTCAGACTGGGTGTAATTGGCAGTTTCCCTGCATGTAAGTTACGCTTCCTATTTACTCCTATCAGACGCTACTATAAAACACCCCTTCAGACTGCAGGTAGGGTGGGCAGGTAGATTTCACTGGTTGAATAATAAGATATTTATGTGCCACGAGCATGATTTTGATGAATAATCGCACGCATATGATATTTATGTGCCACGAGAATGATTTTGATGAATAATCGCACGCTTACGCTAATTAAACCTTACCCCCTATGACTGCTCACCTTTTCGGGAGTCTTTCATGTGAGATGAAAAGACGGCAGAATATATCAGGAATAGCTGAGTGGCTCACTGCTTCCATAAAACAATCCCAGATAAGATTGTTAAATAGGTAAAGGGGTTAAGACTTCAGCAACCAGGGCTGTTGTTGGTGGTGGAGGGGTACGGGGCAAATATCCTATTTGGGGGCCTTAAGATTTAAAATCTAACCTGGAGAGCTCCTACAATTCCCAGCATTCCCTGACAGCCTGCCACTGCATACAACTGCCACCTCCCCATAAAGATGGGTCCACTAAAGAGAGCTCCACCAGCAAGAGAAGAAGATTTGCTTTTAATTCTTCTAAAGGTTAAACCTCACACACACTAATACACAGCTTAATATGAATAATTGATTTGGGATCTCCTCAGCCCTCGGTGTTCTTGGTGCCATTCGCTCTCGCTCTCCCTCCCCTACAATCTGTGCATGTGGCCCATGAAAATAGCATTTGCATTACACAGAGGAATAAAGGTTCATCTGAATTGGTAATACGGTGGTGTCTGAGTGCTCCGAAGCCTTGTTCTTTTCTCAGCACCGGCAGTATCAAAACATCCCCCCTTTGCACAGCGAGAGGGTGACTTTCTCTGTAGCCTTGCTCTCGTACGGTTTAATCTGCTGGAGCCATGAGCTAAAAATATGAAAAAAAAAAGATGTGAGAGGTGTGCAAATGATCTGAGGAACGATCATCACCACCGGCTTCCATATTGATATCAGCAGGGCTTCTTATTTAGCTTCCTGGCCCTCTTGCTACATATCTGATTTGGATTGAAGCAATTGTGTCAGCTTCTTGTTCAGACGGCATAGTATTTAAATGAGTAAATGAGTAGTGGGGGGGTGAATATAAATATATCAAATATATATAAAGCAATGAAGCCAGTAGGAGGACTCGATGGAAATCAAGCAACTGGACAATTAGAGAACGAAGGAGAATATAGGAGAATATTTGTATGGAGTTAAAAATCACATTTTAAATTATAAAGTGCCAAGCCAACATATGCCTCAGCGTCGTACAACAGAAGGGTACATAGACTGAAAGTAGATATGACTTACACATACTGAATGCTGCAGAAGTTAAAGAGATCCTTGCTCATTTGAGCTTACAATCTTTTCTTTCGTTTATGTTAGGGGGGCGCTGAATTCTGGATTTGGCAGGATTTGGATTGTGTTAAATATAAGGGCCCAGTAGAACTGAATCCAAAGCACTGAAATCACACAAATGAAGGTGCTAGATGACAGAAGGTGCAGCTGTTCATGTTTAAACATCGGCGTAGATTTCATTGAACTGATGTCATTTTAGTGCTCATTCCCAAAGGGCAAAAGTACATGACCGTGATTTTACCCACAATGCAGCATTCTCCGAGAATTCCATTGTAGCAGCTGGAACTTTATCAGTGGCGGAACTACAGGGGGTGTGGGGGGTGCAACCACACCAGGGACCAGACCCCTTGGGGCTTGCTGGCGGTTCGCAACCAAATCCGCTGCAAAAATTGGTTTTGGTGGGGGGCCCTGCTGCACAGCCTTCACCCGGGCCCCACACGGGTAAATTACATTACTGGAAATCACACACACAACTTGTGCCACAGCAGTGGAATTTGTGTGCAATTGCTGTTACTTCTGGTGAGCTGCACCACTCATTACATGTTGACCCCACAATTAATATCAGGTTAAGGCCACTGGAAATTCCAGGGTCCCTCTTGTACCCGTGCACACTATTTATCAGAGCAGGTGGAGCAGCCACATTAGTCTGTGACATACAATGCTAAGGATCAGGTATGGACACAAATGTATAGCATGCTCTGATTTTACACTGTGTGCTTATATTTCTAAATGAGACCTTATGAGTTTTTCCTACTACAGGTATGGGACCTGTCATCCAGAATGTTAGCAACCTGGGGTTTACCAGATGAAGGATCTTCTGTAGTTTGGATTTCCATATCTTGAGTCTACTAAAATATAATTTAAATGTTAATTAAACCCAATAGGATTGTTTTGCGGACAACCCAAGGTCCCAAGCATTCTAGATAACAGATCCCATACCTGTACCTTGCTTATCATCCGATTATATTCTTGCAAAACAAGACAGACATTTGGGTTATCTTCTAGATCTAGACCTACCAGTTTCCTTGGTGTCTAGTGATCTTCAGGATGCGAGGTAATGCTTGCCACACTTTCTATACCTCCTTGGCATCCCATGCACTGGTGCTAGAATGCAAAAAATTATTAGAAAATGCAAAGCCTAAAAACTGCATGTTCCAAAACTGTACTTTGATGCATCAGGAGAACTTATTTAAGCAGAACCTTCGTCTACTGAAGTCTCATTTTCGGTTGTACAAGGTTAATTCTAGATCTGATGATGATGAGTGTACAGATGGAAAGTTTTACCTTTTGGGTTAGATCACAAAAACATTTGCCAGCATTTAATTTTTTTCTACTTTTAGGCACCAAAAAGAATGCATATGAGTGAGAACACTTTATATATCAAACCTTAACAGTTAATGGGCCGGCACTATCAGTTGTGCAAAGTTGCATTTCTGCTCCATCCTGTTGTTTTCTAACCGCAAATAAACTGTGTTCAATGTCAGAGAATAGACCTAAATGGCTAAATGTGTCTATCTCCTGAAATCTCTTGGGTTCCTTTAATGTTTCTGTTGTCATTTTATTCAGTTGAACCTCCACTTGATTGATAGCTTCATAAATGTAATTAGCCACAGTATTCTCCACTGGATGAGCGGGGCCTTTCAAATTCCTCAAGACATATCCTGTAGAAATCCCATTGTGTCCACATGTGATCAGACCGCAACTTGTTTCCCCTGCAATAACAAATTAAAGGAGAAGGAAAGGTTAAAACTAAGTAAGCTTTATCAGAAAGGTCTATATAAATACACCAGTAAAAGTAATGCTGCTCTGAGTCTCCTGTCTAAAGAAACGCAGCATTTCTTTCCTTCTATTGTGTACTCATGGGCTTCTGTATCAGACTTCCTGTTTTCAGCTTAAACCTCCAGGGCTAGGGCTTGAGCATGCTCAGTTTGCTCCTCACTCCCTCCTTTCCTTCTCTGCTTTAATCTGAGCCCAGAACTATAAGTGAGCAGGGGGAGACTCAGGAAGGAAGTGATATCACACCAAGCTAATATGGCAGCTGCTATCATAATCAAACAGAGAGCTTTTTACTCAGGTTTGGTAAAACATTCTACAGAATAAATATAGCATTCTAGCTTGCACTATTGCAGCTAATCTATTGGCAATAAAATGCCTCCGTAACTTTCCTTCTCCTTTAAGGTTAACAGAACACCTTTTGTACATCTTTGGCTTCATATAGGCTAATCAGGAAACCCTGCCCTGTATTGTTGAGCCCCAGTAAATGTGAAACCAGTCTATGGTTAGGATCTGATCAGCAACTGCCCTGGCTGTGCTTTAAAGCCCAGTGGATAATCTTTAACCTATAGCGTATCCATAAAAATTTATATTTTTTTCAACAAAACTTGGTTTCCATCTAATACTCCTGCTGTCTTGCATAGAAACAAGGAGAGGGCATCTTGAGATATATCTAAAGGATGAGATAATTGTAGAAATAGAGTCATAGAGAAAGCAAGGAAAGTGTTCAGAGAATAGAGAAATTGTTAAGTGTAAGGATGAATTAGTGGAGGAAGATAATGCATTTGGAGGAGAAATTTACACGAGGTACTTGGTGGAACTCTGGTCCGGACTGGGATTCACAATAGGCCCTGGCAGTCCAAATACACAGAGGCCCAAGCAGCCCCCCGCCAGCCCAATAAATAGTGACTAGTTATGGCATCTTATAGCAGCCCCTCGGGCATTTGCCAGAACTCACAGATTGCCAGTCAGGGCCTGGTGTAACTATAACAAGAGGGTAGATAGAAAGCGAGTGTTGTGGAATACTCTGGCAGGGGAGAAACCATGAAAGTGGTGGGAGAGCGATAAGGTGCTTTTGTGGTAGATAACGTGGGAGGAAAGGGGCTACAGGGAAGGCATGGAGAGAGTGTACTGTCCATATAATGTTTCAAGAAAAGGCTAGACAATAGGGAGTATAAAGATGTATACTGATTACAAGTCATGAGCAGAGCAACAAGATTGCTAACTTATTGGGTCAATAGACTTGAACAATAGTAAAAATATAATATAGTTATTATTGCCCTATCATATCGATCTTAGTATCTATTTGTCTTTAAGGTTAGAGTGACATTCCTTGGCTCCTTTCTTCTCTGTATTCCTTTCTCTATCAAGGAATATAATAAATAACAAGGTGACCTTGTTCATATGTTCTCTGAGGCTGCCAGGCAGGTCCAATAAACCGACGGATAGATTAGACTTGACACCAGCATTCAGGAAACAGGTTGAAGCATGTGCAGCTGTATACTCGGCTGGCTAGTATGAAAGCACTTTTGGCTTGATTATAGATAATAACAATTGAGGTATATTGATGACATAACCATTCCTTTCCACTTCTACATTGGCATTTTCGGTTGTTCGTCTAGGTTTGTTATCACTTGCCACTTTCATTTATTAGAACGGTTTTCATACTGTATTTGCTTGCCTGCAATTAAAGTATTTCCCTTGATATGGTGTCTAGATGATATAGCCTGGAATACTGTGTATTTACTTTGCAATAAGGTTGGAGTATTGTGGTTGCCATGGTAACAACTTTTATTTGTGTGTGAGCAATTATACTGGCTTGTGAATATAGTTTATGGCTGAAATCCGTGGAAATATGTCACTGCATTATGTTCTTGGTTATGGTAAGAAGGAACCAGGAAGGTTTTCAGGTCTGTATTAGGGATGGGCCAATTTTTTTGCCTTGTTCCGCCGCGGAAATGCCGCCTGTAGACTTGTATGGCATTGAGTGTCAAAAAAAATGGTGCTTGCCAAAATTTTTTGACGCCCATAGACTTTAATGGCCGTTGGCGACATTTCGACAGCAGCAAATTTTTGGCATAACGAAACGGGTCAAATTCGCCCAAACCTAGTCATTATCCCAGAAGCATAGTGACATCATGTGGTCATGAAAGAATGAAGGCAATTTTT
Source organism: Xenopus laevis (assembly GCF_017654675.1). Classification (NCBI taxonomy): domain Eukaryota; kingdom Metazoa; phylum Chordata; class Amphibia; order Anura; family Pipidae; genus Xenopus; species Xenopus laevis. Next base: position 96,010,142 of record NC_054386.1, on the reverse strand, counting down.
GGACTTAATACGAGTAGACATACTTAAAGAAGAAGGAAATGCCTATTTACTTGGGGGTGCCAAAAGTTAGGCACCCCAAGTGATTGTATATACTTACCTGACACCCGGGCTGGTGCTCCTATCAGCAGAAAATGACACCAGTCTGGGGGTTCTTCGAGCGAACACCACGGAGCGATTATCTTCCTGCTACTTCTTTCTTCAAATTTCCCAGGGTAGACGCATGCACAGTAGAACGAAATAACCGACTTCTTCATTACAGTTTGGTTTTTTGCTCTACTGCACATGCGCACCCGTGTGAAGAAAGCAAGAAGGAAGAGGATAGCTCAGTGGTGCTCGCTAGAAGAACCCTTGGACCGGTGCAGTTTTCTGCTGATAGGAGCACCGACCCGAGGTGTTATCCAGAAAGATCGGAATTACGAAAAGGATGTCTTCCATAGACTCCATTTTATCCAAACAATCCACATTTTTGAAAATGATTTCCTTTTTCTCTGTAGTAATAAAACAATTGCTTATACTTGATCCCAACTAAGATATAATTAATCCTTATTGGAAGAAGAACCAGCTTAATGGGTTTATTTAATGTTTAATTTATTTTCTACTAGATTTAAGGTATGAAGATCCATACAGGTACCTAAGTGTGCTTATAATCAATATTGCCTCTGTGTTCTACTGCACTACTGAGTACTAGGGATGCATCAAATACACTATTTTGGATTCGGGCCAAAACCCTCAAATCCTTCGCGAAAGATTTGGCCGAATACCAAACCGAATCCGAATCCTAATTTAAATTAGGGGTGGGAAGGGCAAAACATTTTTTACTTCCTTGTTTTTATTACAAAAGGTAATTTTCCTCCTCACATTCGGTTGGATTCAGCCGTATCCGAATCCTGCTGAAAAAGGCCGAATCCTGGCCAAATCCTGGATTCGGTGCATCCCTACTGAGTACAGTTTAACTACAAAATATAATAATTCTTAATGCGTTAGGAACACAAAGAAATATTTCATTGGGTGCTGTCACTTCGAAATTCTGCTGACTCTAATCAGCATAACATAATTAGGGTGCCATATATATGTACCCCCATGCATAGACTGCAGAAAAACATGGCCTGTGACTTATCCATTAGTTGCCACCAATTAGAGAACACAAAGAGATCCTTCTTTGGGCCCACTCTAATTTATTATTTTCTATTATTCCAAGAGTGGTGTAATCAATGTTTTGCATTTGATTTATAGAGTAAATTCAGACAGGGAGAAGTGTGTTGTATGTCTTTCCTTATCAACTGATTTAAGCACACCCCCATATTAACACTAGAATAAAGACTTTGGGGCAAATTCACTAACATTCGTAGTTTCGCCAGGTGCAACTTCGCCGCACTTCGCCAGGCGTAGTTTCGCCAGCGCTTCGCAAATTCACTAAAATCCGAAGTTGCGCTCAGGGGTAGCGTAAGGTTGCGAAGTTGCGCTAGCGTTGATTCGCTATGTAAAGCGAAGTTACGCTAGCGAAGGCTAATTTGCATACGGCGCCAAATTCAAATTTCAATGGAGGAATACGTATCAGCACTACAAATGCCAAGAAAACCTTCAAATCATCAAATAAAAAAATTATTTTGCCCTACACATGTGCCCACTGTCTAGGTAAGTTGCCATGAGTCAGGAAATGTAGGGGGGAAGGAGGGGAGCCCCAAAAAAAATTTCGATCTTTTTCAGCCTATCACCCATAATGTAGAAAAAACGCCAGCGTTTTTTGGGACTTAGAAATAAATTTTGCCTTTTTTTTGAAACAATCCCTATCTACTCTATTGCGCTTCGCCAGGTCTGAGGTGGCGAAGGAAGTCTAGTGTAAACTTCGCCTGGCGTAAGGTTGCGAAGTAACACTAGCGAAACTACGCCAGCGTTCGTTAGTAAATTTGCGCAGTAACGAAAATGCTAAACGCTAGCGAATTAACGTTAGTGTTCGGCGCTTTGGCACTTAGTGAATTTGCCCCTTTAGGTTTAGGTTTGGGACTGGGTCAGGATTCTGCCTTTTTCAGCAGGATTCGGATTCGGGCGAATCCTTGTGCCTGGTTGAACCGAATGAGAATCGTAATTTGCATATGCAAATTAGGAGTGGGGAGGGAAATCAAGTGACCTTTTTTCACAAATCAAGGAAGTAAAAAATGTTTCCCCTTCCCACCCCTAATTTGCATATATAAATTTGGGGGAGGGAGGGAAAACACTTGACTTTTCATCACATAACAACAAATGAAAAAAGATATTTCCCCACTTTTGCCTTTCCTGCCCCTGATTTGCATATGTACATTTGGATTTGGATTCGGTTCAGTATTTGGCCGAACCTTTCACAAAGGATTTAGGGGTTTGGCCGAATCCCAAATAGTGGATTAGATGCATCCCTACTTTACTTACAGCTGGGCATACATGGCAAGATTCAATTGTTTCAACATTTCTACCCTACTTTTTCTTAAGCTGTACTTCCATTACCATTAAGATAAGTGTAGTAATGACATGGTGACACATTGTTATTCATTTGCTCCTGCAATGAGTGCTAATCATAAGGAATTAAGTGGCGGATAATGGCGACTGTATGTATGTTGCAGATTTCACTCACTTGCTTATTTCTGTTTCTGTTACAGAGAAACGAGATGGTTGTGAAACGCTCCTCAAAACCCGTCTGTGTCTTTGCTTAGCAGATGATGTATCTGTTTGCACTTTACCAATGAGAGACTCTATCATGTTGCACCCAGAGGGCAGTGCCTTACTGAAGGCTGTGTGGCAGGGCAAATTTAGACTGGCGCGCCTTCTGCTGGAAGGAGGTGCCTATATTAACGAAGGTAATGCCCAAGGTGAGACACCTCTAATGGCAGCCTGTTTAGCCAAATACGACGACCCTCAAAACAAATCCCGGATGGTAAAATACCTGCTGGAAAATGGGGCAGACCCTAACATGCCAGACAAGATGGGCAAAACTGCACTGATGCACGCCTGCTGCAATATAACTGGTGCAGAGGTGGTATCTGTACTACTAGAACATGGGTCAGATCCCAGTATAAAAGACTACTCAGGGACATCTGCACTCATGTATGCAATCAACAGAGGCGACCGGGAAACTTTAAGGGTTTTGTTAGATGCTTGCAAGGCTAGAGGAAAAGAGGTCATAATTATTACCACGGATACTTCCCCTTCTGGCACCAAAAAGACAAAGCAGTATCTCAACTCGCCTCCATCACCAGGCATTGATGATAAGCAGTCCCCAGGTATCTGCATGTCACCTTCTGATATAGATATAAAGACATCCCTCTCTCCGGCTAGCGAGAAAGAGGAAGCAAGGGATGTTTTTAACTTTAACATGGGTACTAGGCTCACCTGCCCTTCATCTTCCAAATTAGAGGTTAAAACATCAGATCATATTCTTGCCAAAGGGAGGGTGGTCAACAAGAAGCAACTGAAGAGGCTGAATTCAGAACCTTGGGGTTTAGTGGCCCCATCTGTCCTTGCTGGATCTCATCCGGTTGTGCCAACAGAAAATACCACCGTGGAAGAATGTGAAGAAAATATTATAAGTGAAGTAAACAACTTATCCATAAGCAATAGACCATTGCTCTCAAGGAGGCATAGCATAGAAGGACAAGACTCCTCTTGCTTAAAGCTGAATGAGCAGACCCCAGAGGATGAACCTTCAGCGCTGGATGCTTTATGGGCTGATAAAGTGCATCTCAGCCACCTTCACCAGCCACTGTCAAGACGCAATACAGCACCTGAAACTCAGGAAACATCTAATGCCACATTAGCCCCAACTATTGCGACTAACTTGCGTGGGGTTGCCCATCACAAGTTGACACGTATGGACCACTATGAATCAGATTCCCATCTTTGCCCTGATTCCATTCCTGGTTCCCCAGATTCTGGACGCGTATCTTTAGAGAGGAGGAAATACAATGCTTCTCCATTAACACTCTTTACCAGTTCTTCACGAGAATCCTTGGAAAGTATTCCTAGCGCAGTATCTCCCATGTCTGTGCGACGCCGAACACCAGGGCTTTTAGAAAGAAGGGGATCTGGGACACTTCTTTTGGATCACATCTCACACACTAGACCTGGCTTCTTACCACCACTGAACGTCAACCTCAATCCTCCAATCCCAGACATCCGGGCTAATGGCAAGGCTCCGTCACCAGTTCATGGCAGCCAGAAAATTTTCATACCCGTGGCTCCAAGCTCTCCAAAACACTTTGATGCCAAAGCCAAGAAGAAACTTATTAGAAGGCATTCTATGCAAACAGAGCAGATCAGGCAGTTGACCAATTTCCAGAATTTATTCAATCAAAATGATTCTTCAAATTAACCAGAACAATGTAAAGGTGGAATACACTTAGCCCCATGCACACCCCATGACTATGTCAAGCTTTCTATGTTTCCACATGGCAACAAGAAATGCATTATTAGCAAAAAGGTAATGCAGTTGGTTAAAACGTAAAACAGCCAACGTCTTCAGGCCTGAGTAAGTCACGAGTAGCCACCAAGTAAATGTGGAACTTGTGCTCCAATCTTTGGAACCACCAACTTCATCCAACCTAACATACTGAAATATATGATTCAAGTAATGAATATGTCAAATTATTCTTCCAGAAATTAAGGACGCACTTTTGTTTGGAGACCTCAGTGTCATATCATAATGTGAGAACTGATTCATGGTGATAGTGGGTTATTATAAGGCATATCCAGAAACAAATGGTGGCAATCACCCTTTATACAGGTTCAGCCATTCGGCCAAACTGATGCAATCCATCTGTCGCCTTTCGGCACCATCATTTGGCCAACTGAATCCGGAGGGGATCTTATTATGATTTTAATTCCTCTCGTATAGAAGATGTGGAAGGATTAAGGAGATGTGTAACGGGTTTGCTGGTCAGAATGGTTAAGGTGATGAGGAAGGGTGTCCAGTTAAGGGACTGAATGTATAGTAGATAAATCTACATGTCCAAAGTTCTGCTGTAGCTTAGTGAAATAATTTACATCATAGCACAGAGAGGTAATAACTTAAAATATATATGTATAAATATATATGAATGTGACAGTAGACAGTACCTTTTATTTTGGGGGAGCTGAGAGATATTTTTCACATGTAAGGGGAGGGAATCCTTCGTGTAGCTTATCTAACAGCACTTTGCTCTGGGTCTTCATGTATAAATAGAAATATATATCTATATATAGATAGAGATTAGGGACACCCGGTTGTCGTTGTGTTTACACATATTTATATATATATATGTACACGCACAGAGATCTATATATATACGAGTATATGCAAATGTGTACAGGAATTAGAGGCTTGCTCTGAAGGCATATTGAGTATGTAGGGTAGCTGCTGCATTCTTGCAATAGAAAAATCCGTTTTGATGTGTCGTAGAACGAGAAAATGATCTCTCATGACTCAACTATACAAAAAAAAAAAAACTCCATAGGGTAAATATGGCAAATTCTCTGTCAATGTGAAGGCTTTAGAGCTGCTTACATAAATGCTAGGTATTAGACTATCTTGAATACTGGGTTTAATTTTCTAATGCAGATTTAAATTTGTCTGACTCTTTTACATAGTAGGTTAAGGTGAGAGAGGGAAACAAAACCCACAGCAGGCCAGCGACCAATGCAGCCTCGATTAGATTCCTCCTCCATTTCCAACAACCTTTATAAGTAGCTTTCTCTTTATAAGGACCAGACACCAGATAAGCAGCCTTCAATGAGCTGGTAGAATTTATTTAAATATCCTTTTTAGAATATTCATTTTGGTAAACAATTCTTTCCCCAAATATCTATTGCAGCATAATATCACACTTACAGGATAGGGTAATCACAAATGTTGAGGTCCAGTGACACTGCCATATACATTAAGATGTAATGAAGGTTGAACTGGTCTACCAAAGAACCAGAGGATCTCCTGGTGGGCCCAGGTAATGTGAGCCCCAGCAGTCTTTTCTTATTTTAGCCATGGACCTATATAACGCCTAGAACGTGAAACATACAAAATAACAGGTAATTGTTATAAAACTTGGTTCTGGACTCCACATTTCCCCATAAGAGGTTTAGTCTGACACTGGATGTTGACCCATAAAGGTACTTATTGTCAATGTATATTTTTCCTTATTTTTACTGATAGGAACTATTATTCTTGGCCTATGTAATAATTAGAACAGAGGTGATTTTACACAGATTGGTAGATGGCAATAATCTTGATCTTCCCCACCAAATTCCAGGTATGGGTTGCTAAAACGTATTGTAACCTTAAGCCAGTGGTCCTTAAGCTTTTGTACATGTGAGACACATCCAAATGAAGAAAATCTTGGCTGGTTTCTTAGTCCTAGCCTCTTTTTTTGCCTCTATTATTTTGACTTAACAATGATTAGTAAATACATTTAGAGAGAGAGAGAATGGCATTTGGGTATATTTAACAAGTACACAAATGTGTGTATGTGTATAGGTGTATGTATAGCTATAAGTATGTGTCAGTAGATATATAAACTATGTGTGCATAGATATGTACAGTACATGTAGCTATTTATCCTATGTGTGACATAAGAGAACTCCAGCAGGGGTGTAGAGCAGGGATCCCCAACCTTTTTTACCCATGAGCCACATTGAAATGTAAAAAGAGTTGGGGAGCAACACAAGCATGAAAAAGTCCATTGGGGTGCTGAATAAGTGTTGTGATTGGCCATTTGGTAGCCCCTATATGGTGCTTGGCACTATACTTAGTTTTTATACAACCAAAACTTGCCTCCAAACCTGGAATTCAACAATAAGCACCTGCTTTAAGACCACTGGGAGCAACATCCAAGGGGTTGGAGAGCAACATGTTACTCAAGAGCTACTGGTTGGGGATCACTGCTATAGAGGAAGCAGACCCTGCGGTTGCAGGAGGTATAGGGGCCCCATGAGACCCATTCATATACAATTTAAATAAATATTAGTAAAACAAGTTAACCTCTAGACATTTTGGAGGCCTGAAAAAATATAATTTGCTGTGGGGCCAGGTGATATCTAGTTACTCCACTGAACTCCAGTCTGGCTTTCTAAGGTGCATTTAAAGCACTGGACTCTCCATGACTCCCACAGACAATAATGGTCATGGGGGATCAAGGAACCAGAACAAAGATATAAACTCACCCTCTCAGTATGAGACATATTGATCTCCAGGTCATCGGTGAGCTGATTATTCTGCTCTGATACTGCAATTTTCTTCCATTGAGAGCAAGTAAGATTTAGATTTTTTTTTAAAAAGACTGTATTTTTAGCACACCGATGGCCTGGAGTCAGTTGCAGTTAGGGTTGCCACCCTATCAATGTTATTAATAGGGAAAATGCATAAAAATATAGGAAGGCTGATATTTTTTTCAAGTAAAGGTGGCAACCCTAGTTGCAGTCTCTGCAATACATATATTGACATTGATGGATATAGTCAATAATGGCATTTCACATGGAGCATATTGGCCTAAAAATGATAATTTTCCCTGTAAAAAAATACCTATTCTTTATACATTAAAATATTGTTTTTTTATTATTGTTTTCAAATTCTATTTGTTGAAGTGCATATTTATTGTTTAAAACCCTCTAAATTAAAAAAAAAAAGAAATCCAACCACGTGCCAAAGTTAATATAGAATGCTGATTTTCTTCCTAAGAATAAATGTTATAATATAATATAAAGGTCCTTGTAAATTTTGACGTATAGTGAAATTATTTATTTTACGCTGCTCGTATCAAAGTTTGTATAATATTTTTAAAGACTACAAATTTATATAGAGACGGAAATAGAAAAAAAGGTCCCCCACCCCAAATGGAATTATATAACCTGTGAAGTTAGAAATGTGTATTTGCTTGGTGTAAATATTAGGGATGCATTGAAATCGTAATCCCAAATCCAAACCCTAATATGTGAAAAATGTAAAAATGACTGCAATGTTTAATAAAAAAAATGTTCACATTCAGTTTACCAAAGCCCCATAGTCACGATAGGGTAGGCAGATTTACTAAGTTTCGTTTTTTTAATGTTTAAATAAAAAACTTTAACTCCAATGAAGTTTTTTTCTCGTTTTCCAGAATATTTACAAAAAATCCAATTGCACTAAAATCACATTCTGCTACTCTGCAGAATCTCTAATTGTTTTGGAAAATGTTGAAATTTTAAAATAACTTAAAATGAATTTGAGTTTTCTAAAACGTAAGAAACTCAAATCACATAAAGAACAAAATTTAAATATTAATGAACCAGCCCCTTAGGGTTTGGATTCTGTTTGACGGAATTCAGTCAAAACCCAAATCGTATGCTGAATTCTGTGCATCTTTAGTAAATACAAGTATGTCTTGCCTTGACCCCGATTCTTGGCTGAGAAATAAAAGGAGCCAATGTAGAGTTAAGGTCCATTCCATGCAAAATTTATTTCATCTTAAAGATAGTTAAAGATATTTAGGCAGTTCCAGGAAGTGTGTCCTGGAAATATAAATTAACTCCCAAAAAATGTTTTCTCCAAGGAAAGCAGACAGGTAGGTCTGTGGATCAGTTATATTGCTGCTTACATAAATATATAGAAGTTTGTACCTTATGTTATGAAATTCACAAATTTAAGGAAGACAATTTCCAACTGTCAGTAGAAATTATAGTAGTAGTAGGATCTGTTGATGATGTTTCTCAGCATCTTAGGAATGACCAGTTGATTAGGGAGGTTTGAAAAGGAGAATGGCTTCCACAGGCAAGTTGAGACATATCCTACAATTCCGCATCTTCGGATCCCGAATGTATGGAAGTTACCGCGTAAATATCCATATATGTTCTAGCAGGCCTTTCAATCGATAACTTGAATTCCCTCATTTATGCCCTTCTACATTTGTGTCTGTAGCTTGTTTAACCCATTTCATAGGCCGATGGATTTCCTTGATGGGAATCGGCTTGTAAACTTAAGAGGTGTTTACGCTATAAAGTAAAAGGTTCGATGTGGAGACATCAGTGGAATTTGCTCCTCATCCTCTGCCAATAAAGCCCCTAGTGCTGATCCATAGGGAGCTCCAATCTGGATTCTGGGCCTCGCTCATAGACATATTGCCAATAATCCCTTACAATGTGACAAGCACTTTCTCCATGTCTAGGAATATACAAACTCAAATCAGATGTGGCCAACAGTAGCCAGTGTCGGACCATCAGGATTATGTCTGTCACGTTAGCCGGGAGGATTAGACAATCAGGGACAAAAACAGAAGCATCAAAATGTGAAATAAAGAAAACAGATTCAAAATAAAGATGACTGAGCTGTTGTTATTTCTTATTTCTTTGGGTTCTGTACATTACAGTTGCAATGACTATCACAAATGTGCCACAAATAACCACAGTTGACAAACTCACCATCGAAAAGGTGGTCCAGGTGCACTAGCCCCAGACCTTTATATCGGGGGTTGGTTAAACCAACAGCAATACTATTTAAGGGGGTTCCAGGCACACTAAAGAGTACCACACGGCTCTGTACTAGGTCCCTTGCTTTTCAACTTGTTTATTAATGACCTGGAGGTGGCCATTGAAAGTACTGTTTCTATTTGTGCAGATGATACTAAATTGTGCAGAACTATAGGTTCCATGCAGGATGCTGCCACTTTGCACAGTGATTTGTCTAAGTTGGGAAACTGGGCAGCAAACTGGTTCCATGCAGGATTCTGCCAAAGTTAAAAATCAATATCTCCTAATGGCCCTGTGCATTTCTTGCCCATAAGGCACTTAGACAAAGTTCATTACTACAGGAAGTGGACAGCCAATAAAAAACACATACAAAAAGCAAAATGTTCACTGTTCCTTTAAGAAAAAAGTTGCTTGTTGTTTGTGGCCCTGTAGATTCTCTAGTCTGCCTGGAACCCACTACAATAGTATTTCTGTACATCCTTTGCACAGTTCATTTCTGCAGGCCGCCATTTTTGCTTTATGCATTATGCTCTGCAGAGTTAGTGGGACAGGGGGTTCTGCATCTTATGAAATACTGCCAATACTCTTTTGTTGTACAATTCCTAGCATGCTCTTGGATTAACAAAAATAATATGTGTATAAGTACCATTCTTATAAATAAATGATGTCCTACCTGATATAGATAGAGAGGTATATGGGATATTTATCTCTTTGCTCCTCCCAAAGATTACTACTTAATTACTACTGAAAGATAAGGCCAGGGGGGCACTGGCAAATAACTGCAAAATCTCAGCCCAATCCACAGACTGTTTGAGATTTTTCCACGGCAGAGGCCATTTGATATGAGAGTCTGGAGCTTCTGTATCGCTCACCTAGAAATGACTTATTATCTAAATGCACTGTAAGGTAGTGCTGTGGCCACTAAATATTTCATGGCTTATTGAAAGCAAAGGGAGGAAGCCCCTCATTCTACTGACGTCACACAGGGACGGTGATGGTGCATTCAGTCTCTGTCCTATTTAAAGGGATACTGTCATGGGAAAACATGTTTTTTTTAATAGTGCTGCTCCAGCAGAATTCTGCACTGAAATCTATTTCTCAAAAGAGCAAACAGATTTTGTTATATTCAATTTTGAAATCTGACATGGGGCTAGACATTTTGTCAATTTCCCAGCTGCCCCCAGTCATGTGACTTGTGCTCTTTAATCACTCTTTACTTCTGTACTGCAAGTTGGACTGATATGACCCCCTCCCTTTTCCCCCCATCAGCCAAACAACAGAACAATGGGAAGGTAACCAGATAGCAGCTCCCTAACACAAGATAACAGCTGCCTGGTAGATCTAAGAACAGCACTTAATAGTAAAAGCCAAGTCCCACTGAGACTGATTCAGTTACATTAAGTAGGAGAAAGTAATGCCAGAAAGTAATTCCATCCTAAAGTGCAGGCACAAGTCACATGACTTGGGGCAGCTGGGAAATTGACAATATGTCTAGCCCCATGTCAGATTTCAAAATTGAATATAAAAAAATCTGTTTGCTCTTTTGAGAAATGGATTTCAGTGCAGAATTCTGTTGGAGCAGCACTATTAACTGAAGTTTTTTTGCAAAAAACAGGCTTCTGCCTGTGATGACCAATACTCAATGTATCTTTACAATACATTTGCTATAAGTGCACCCATATATAAGGGAACATCAATAGGAATCATTCTAATGAGGGGCTACGGGGCTTTCATTACAGCCCCACACAATACATTTACCATAAGTGCTGCCTTGGACTGGACATTTCCAATAAATAACCCTATATATAAAAGTGATAGGAGTAATACACATAATGTGGCTGCAGAGGTTACAGCCCTACCCAGGACTATATATTTCCAAAACTTCCCTAAGTCTATCTTAGTAATGGTGAATGGGGGCTACAGAGATTTCAGCACATCCATGTACAGTAAATTCCCCATAATCTGTGCCCATGTAAAGGGGAATGTACCCAGATCATCTGCCCTAAGTGAACCTGTAAAAAAAACAAAAAAACAATGAACATGTTCCTCTCTGCAGCCCCATATTATGGTTATTCCTGCGCATGGTGATCACAAAAGACCAGAGTACCTCATTGAATCTCACATCTCCACATTACTAGTAATAAATTGGGTCTTCCTATAATTTGTAGTTCTACTGCCCCATCTGCTGGAGACTTCATGACACATGAGAAAAAAATACTACAATACTCATATGTGCTGAACCTACTGAAAATGTGACTGTTACTGAATCTATATCTGTACGACTGATAATTACCCCAATTGTGCATTCTATCTCTGCTGGCAGGGGCTCATAGGGAGAGTTTGCTGAGGTTGGGAGAAGGTCACAACCCTACTCCAAAAAAAATTAGGGATGCACCGAATCCACTATTTTGGATTCAGCCGAATCCCCCAATCCTTCGCCAAAGATTCAGCCGAATACAGAACCGAATCCTTTTTTTAGGGATGCACCGAATCCAGGATTCTGATTCGGCTGAATCCTACTGCCCGGCCGAACCGAATCCGAATTTGCATTTGCAATTTAGGGGTGGGAAAGGGAAAACATTTTTTACTTCCTTGTTTTGTAACAAAAAGTCATGAGATTTCCCTCCCCGCCCCTAATTAAATATGCAAATTAGGATTCGGTTCTGCCAGGCAGAAGGATTCGGCCGAATCAGAATTCTGCTGAAAAAGACCGAATCCTGGATTTGGTGCATCCCTAAAAAAAAAAAATCTCTTAAAAGTTAAAGCTGCTGCAAAGTTAGAAATATATTTCATTGTATCTCCTTAGTGTTAACAGATTCTGACTGTACTGGCCCATTGACTGATTCTTATCTAAATCACCAATATTTCTTTAACAGGCTGGAGAGATGAGAGAAAAGCTTTAAGAAACCTGGTACAACACCTTTATCTTGGATCTTGGGGAAGCTTTTATTGGTCCTAGTATGGACACCTTAATAGGAATATATAGCTACTCCTTGTAGCTTTAAGTGAGGGCCTTTAACAGAGGCTTGGGTCATTTCTTGGACAAGAATAACAACCAAAGTTATCTGAGGGCTGATTATTTAATCAAAGGCCAATTGCACTGGTTTCATAAATGCCATTGAATATTACTCTGGATTAATTTGGAATTGTGATATTTAGTTTATATCTCTACTGTATATTATGAGTGGGTCCCTAAGCTCAGTAAGTGACAGCAGCACAGAGCATGTGCAGTGAATCAGCAGAAAAGAAGATGAGGCGCTACTGGGGCATCTTTGGAGACACAGATCTTTACTGCTAAAGGGCTGTGGTTGCCTTGGGCTGGTCCTATTCTTCAAGAATAACTTTTTTTCTCCATGTACTAAGGTAGAAGTGACTGCTTTAATAAGACTGTTAATATCCCTCAAGGTGTGAGGTGGGGGATACACTGCACCATGCAGTGCAATTGACTGATTAAATCTAATTGCTAATTGGTTGCTATGGGCAACTGCACTGATACAGTTCAGCACCTTAGTCCATTTCAGTACCTACAAAACACCAGCAGAGGGCAATGCAGGAATAGAAGCTAATGCTCCCTAGCTGAAAATTCCTACAAGCATACTGGAATCTTTTACTGGGCAGACTCTGAAATCATGAGTTAGTGAGAAGGGGTGAGTGATGCTACAGGGAAGTTGTGGGGGGGAGGGTTCAGCTTTAGCTAAATATCACAGTACAGAGGGGTGATTACGTGGTTATTAGGGTTGACACCTTTTTTGCAAAACAGTTCCGGCCTCCCTATATTTTCATCTTTCTTCCCAGTTACGGGTATTGGACAGGTTATCCAGAATGCTCAGGACCTGGGGTTTTCTGGATAACAGATATTTCTGTAATTTGTTTCGTCATACCTTCTGCTTCTGCTTAGAAAAACAATTAGAAACCTTTCTCAAATCTTTCCTAAGCAGAAGAACATCAGAGCAGCCTCTTTCTTTCTCCTGACAACTTCCTTGACTACTTGCTGGTCAGACTGGTGGGAAACTGACCAGCAGGTGGCGCTGTTGTAACAAAATTCATTTATATTAACAGTACATGTATCCCTTAATATCTTGGTATAAAAAGAAAATAAATAATGAATGTAAATGACAAAGGTGCTTAGAATAGCCCCTCATCAATTTTACATTCACTTACTTTATAGGTTTACTTATCCTTTAATGGTTACAGAGAATGTATTGAAAACAATGTATATTTTTTAATATGAATTGCAAACAGTTATGATTTAAATTTAATATGCTATAGTTTGCTAAAATTACAAGTCTTTGAAGGCCCAAAGCTGTGAAAAAAAAAGTAGAGTTGAAATACACCACACGTCACACCTTTAAATTAACTTTACACTATATGATATAGAGAGTGATATTCTGAGACAATTTGCAGGTGGTTTTCATTTTTTATCATTTGTTGTTTTTGAGTGATTTAGCTTTTTATTCAGCAGCTCTCTAGTTTGCAGTTTCAGCAATCTGGTTGCTAGGGTCCAAATTCCCCTAGGAACAATGTACTGATTTGAATAAGAGACTGGAATATGAATAGGAAAGATGACACACGCTCAGATTTGGGGAGATTTAGTCGCCCATTGACAATTCTCCATTTCTTCGGGGCGACCAATCTTCCCAAACTGCCTCCTGCCGGCTAGAATGTAAATCGCCGGCGGGATGGCAATCGATGAGCTTCGTTTTCCAAGGTTGCACGGTTGCCTCACGAGGAATCTTCGGGCGACATCGGAAAACGAAGCAACCCAAGTGCCATCCCGCCGGCAATTTAGAACAAAAATGTGAACAACCCCTTTAAGTTAATGATAATGGAAGACTGTTCTGGTGCTGCTTTTGGGTACCAGGAAAAGTTGTCTGTGCCAAACATTGGCCCATAAGTTATAATATATATGTGGGACGGGGGGAGTATTTTCCCTACAGGAGTAGATTTTGGTTTATGTGCTGCAGTACCTCAGGAAAATAAAGAGAAAATGAAGAAGTACAGACTATAAAGGAGAATCTAAAAAGATCAGAGGAAAAAAGATTAGACAAGACACATGTAACACAAAAAGTATTAACCTAAAAGAAGTGGGGTGGGGTAAGAAAATGGAATTCATGGAATTAAAAAATGGAAGGAGAAAAAGGGAACACCAATAAATAAGGGTAATTTATTCTGCCTGTTCAATATAACAGGCCCGGACTGGCCATTGGTGAGTTCCCGAAAGGCCTCTCTGCTTGTAATGTAAATGGGCTGAACGGGCCCTCTCTGTTGTGAAAACGGGCTGCTGGAGGTGGAGGGACAGGGTCTGACTGGCCCAGTGGGATATCAGGAAAAAACCCGGTGAGCACCGACCCTCATGGGCCCCCACCGGGCAGGAACCCCTTTCCTGATGTTTCGATTGTAGGAATAAAATGTATTTTTTGGCACCCCGTGGCGACGTCTGTGCATGCGCGACGTCATTCACGCATGCGTGTGGCACCTTTCGTGCATGCGCGCCTACATGGATACGCGGCGGGTGGTGCGTCACAGTAGGGAGGCGGGGAGGGGGGCCCCGGGCCCCCCAGCCGTACACCGTGGAGGGATCATTTTTGCTGGCCAAATCCCCTATCGAGTACGGCCCTCCATCCCAGCCTTATACTCATTAACCAATTAAAAAGAAGCGAGTCAGGCAGAAGGCGCATGGGAATTTGGCAGGAGGGAAGCAGCGGGAAGCAGCGGGAAGCTGGCTTTACAAGGTAAAAAAAAATCCCTGCATTTTCTCTTAGCAAAAGATTTAGGGGTATATTTATCAAAAAAGTGAAGTTAATAGTGAAGTTCCACCACTAGAGTGAAATTCCGCCACTCTCCATTCATTTCTATGGGATTTTTATAGGCGTATTTATCAAAGGGTGAACTTTCACTTCACCCATTGATAAATACGCCTTTCAAAATCCCATAGAAATTAATTGAGAGCTGCGGAATTTCACTCTAGTGGCGGAACTTCACTCTTTGATAAATTTACCCCTTAGCCTTGGGCAAATGCTTTACACTTTTATGATTATTTCTACATTAATTGCTGTGTTTTCAGAGTTTTTAAAAGCCAGTATGATATTGCAAATTTGCAGCCCTTTAGCCTGTGGTGTTGAACTATAAGATTTCAGCAAAATTGTAGGGCCACAGTCCTTATTCAGAATGGAGCCAGATTGTGCTTCTATTTACTTCACTTTATATGCCACTTTTGTGAGTTTTTCAAGTTTAATAATCTTGTCTCCTGGCTATGTGACCCTGTATGAAGGCTTTTAACTCCCAGTCCACCACTGCAACATAATACCCCATACTTGCACTAAGACAAAAACACATTCCCATCTATATATTCCTGCTGGTTAGACAGGGCTCCATCCTACAGACAACTGCGCTCCAGGTGACCTGTGTAAGAGGGATTTATCTGAACCAAACAGAGTCTCCTGTAGTCTGTCAGTCCATATAGGGGCTACCAAACAGCCAATCACAGACCCTTATTTGTGAGTGACGTCCCCTGGAACATTTTTCATGCTTGTGTTGCTCCCTAACTCTTTTTACAACTGAATGTGACTCACTCCCTGCTGTACACAATGTGCATTTCACACTGTAATTAGTTTGAGTGCAGCCGTCACTACTTGCCTTAACCCTTTAAGTGCCACAGAACGTAGAATCTACGTTCTGTGGATCAAAGGACCAAAGTGCCACAGATCGTAGATTCTACGTTCTGCAGCACTTCCGGGTTTGCGAGCGGAGGAGCGGCTGTTAGAGCCGCTCGCTCCGCTCCTTCACGATCCCCTGCCCCTAGACAACGAGCAGAGCAGGGGATCGAGTAGCCCCTGGGGCGCGATCGCCCAGGGGCCCAAAAACAGCAGCAGGCACGTGTTACTTACGTGTCCTGCTGCTGCAGCCTACACCGCGCCGTAGATCTCCGCCCCCACAGCACAGGGACACAGATGACGTCGCAGATCTCTTCCAGGGGCTCTTCCTGATCGTCTGCAACAGTCTCCAGCGACTTTTTCAGGTTAGTGCAACAATTACACACACAAACACACCAACACACACTTATTACAGTAATACACACTTAGATTCACACTTACACACACTTACACATACATTTTTGGGGATTGGGGGGGTCACTTACACTCACTGCACTTACACACACGTGCACACGCACACACGCGCACATAACATGTAATTTACCATTTGTACACACGCACATACGTGGCATTGTGGCTTTTTTTTTTTTTTTCTTATCGCATCGTCTCTTTTTTTGGCTGAAAAAAATGTTTTATTGCCATTACGAATAGCGTATTCGCTAACCGTACTGTGGAATATCTTTTGTATGTTATTTCGGTGATTATACTGCAATTTTGGGTATTTTGCTGCATTTTTAGCCATTTTATTGAATTTTTAGCCATTTTATTGCATTTTCAGCTCTGCGTATGTTGTGTTCACTTGTTTCTAGCCGTATAACCTGTTTGGCCCAGCTAAAATATTCAAACAGTGATTCTGACAGCCGATAACACTAGTCTGGAAAAAAAAACATTGATTTTTGTGGTTTTATTGGATTTTTTTGCATTTCACTCTTTACTGCCTTATTTTGTTTTGCCTTGTAAATTTTATCTACTATATATCGATTTGGTGGTCTCTGTGCGCCACATAGTTTGGTATATCTATGCATATTGGGCATCAAAATGTTCAGTAGACCCCTGGCATTCATATTTAGGATGTTTTATGCTGATAAGTTACGAAATGTGTGGCATATAATGGGGTAGAATTCAAGCTTTGTGACGATTTTCAGAAATTTGATAAAAACCGTTACGTTCAGCATTGCTTTGCAGTTTGGCAGTTTGCAGTAGAAACACTTATTTACCCATATTGGATTCGTCAGAATGTGTACTTTCTGAAAATATATGGTTTTCTGGGGTCTCTGTACTGTTAGGGGGGTCTAATGTCGCATAATACACACACCAGGTGCTCATATTGCAGCAGCCAGCGCGTCAGCCGTGAAAATGTCTATACACTATTGTCATTTGGGGGTCTCTGTGCGCCACATAGTTTGGTATATCTATGCATATTGGGCATCAAAGTGTTCAGTAGACCCCTGGCGTTCATATTTAGGATGTTTTATGCTAATAAGTTACGAAATGTGTGGCATATAATGGGGTAAAATTCAAGCTTTGTGACGATTTTCAGAAATTTGATAAAAACCGTTATGTTCAGCATTGCTTTGCAGTTTGGCAGTTTGCAGTAGAAACACTTATTTACCCATATTGGATTCGTCAGAACGTGTACTTTCTGAAAATATATGGTTTTCTGGGGTCTCTGTACTGTTAGGGGGTCTAATGTTGCATAATACACACACCAGGTGCTCATATTGCAGCAGCCAGCGCGTCAGCCGTGAAAATGTATATACACTATTGTCATTTGGGGGTCTCTGTGCGCCACATAGTTTGGTATATCTATGCATATTGGGCATCAAAGTGTTCAGTAGACCCCTGGCGTTCATATTTAGGATGTTTTATGCTGATACGTTACGAAATGTGTGGCATATAATGGGGTAAAATTCAAGCTTTGTGACGATTTTCAGAAATTTGATAAAAACCGTTATGTTCAGCATTGCTTTGCAGTTTGGCAGTTTGCAGTAGAAACACTTATTTACCCATATTGGATTCGTCAGAATGTGTACTTTCTGAAAATATATGGTTTTCTGGGGTCTCTGTACTGTTAGGGGGGTCTAATGTCGCATAATACACACACCAGGTGCTTATATTGCAGCAGCCAGCGCGTCAGCCGTGAAAATGTATATACACTATTGTCATTTGGGGTCTCTGTGCGCCACATAGTTTGGTATATCTATGCATATTGGGCATCAAAGTGTTCAGTAGACCCCTGGCGTTCATATTTAGGATGTTTTATGCTGATAAGTTACGAAATGTGTGGCATATAATGGGGTAGAATTCAAGCTTTGTGACGATTTTCCGAAATTTGATAAAAACCGTTATGTTCAGCATTGCTTTGCAGTTTGGCAGTTTGCAGTAGAAACACTTATTTACCCATATTGGATTCGTCAGAATGTGTACTTTCTGAAAATATATGGTTTTCTGGGGTCTCTGTACTGTTAGGGGGGTCTAATGTCGCATAATACACACACCAGGTGCTCATATTGCAGCAGCCAGCGCGTCAGCCGTGAAAATGTATATACACTATTGTCATTTGGGGGTCTCTGTGCGCCACATAGTTTGGTATATCTATGCATATTGGGCATCAAAATGTTCAGTAGACCCCTGGCGTTCATATTTAGGATGTTTTATGCTGATAAGTTACGAAATGTGTGGCATATAATGGGTTAGAATTCAAGCTTTGTGACGATTTTCAGAAATTTGATAAAAACCGTTATGTTCAGCATTGCTTTGCAGTTTGGCAGTTTGCAGTAGAAACACTTATTTACCCATATTGGATTCGTCAGAATGTGTACTTTCTGAAAATATATGGTTTTCTGGGGTCTCTGTACTGTTAGGGGGGTCTAATGTCGCATAATACACACACCAGGTGCTCATATTGCAGCAGCCAGCGCGTCAGCCGTGAAAATGTATATACACTATTGTCATTTGGGGGTCTCTGTGCGCCACATAGTTTGGTATATCTATGCATATTGGGCATCAAAGTGTTCAGTAGACCCCTGGCGTTCATATTTAGGATGTTTTATGCTGATAAGTTACGAAATGTGTGGCATATAATGGGTTAGAATTCAAGCTTTGTGACGATTTTCAGAAATTTGATAAAAACCGTTATGTTCAGCATTGCTTTGCAGTTTGGCAGTTTGCAGTAGAAACACTTATTTACCCATATTGGATTCGTCAGAATGTGTACTTTCTGAAAATATATGGTTTTCTGGGGTCTCTGTACTGTTAGGGGGGTCTAATGTCGCATAATACACACACCAGGTGCTCATATTGCAGCAGCCAGCGCGTCAGCCGTGAAAATGTATATACACTATTGTCATTTGGGGGTCTCTGTGCGCCACATAGTTTGGTATATCTATGCATATTGGGCATCAAAGTGTTCAGTAGACCCCTGGCGTTCATATTTAGGATGTTTTATGCTGATAAGTTACGAAATGTGTGGCATATAATGGGGTAAAATTCAAGCTTTGTGACGATTTTCAGAAATTTGATAAAAACCGTTATGTTCAGCATTGCTTTGCAGTTTGGCAGTTTGCAGTAGAAACACTTATTTACCCATATTGGATTCGTCAGAATGTGTACTTTCTGAAAATATATGGTTTTCTGGGGTCTCTGTACTGTTAGGGGGTCTAATGTTGCATAATACACACACCAGGTGCTCATATTGCAGCAGCCAGCGCGTCAGCCGTGAAAATGTATATACACTATTGTCATTTGGGGGTCTCTGTGCGCCACATAGTTTGGTATATCTATGCATATTGGGCATCAAAGTGTTCAGTAGACCCCTGGCGTTCATATTTAGGATGTTTTATGCTGATACGTTACGAAATGTGTGGCATATAATGGGGTAAAATTCAAGCTTTGTGACGATTTTCCGAAATTTGATAAAAACCATTATGTTCAGCATTGCTTTGCAGTTTGGCAGTTTGCAGTAGAAACACTTATTTACCCATATTGGATTCGTCAGAATGTGTACTTTCTGAAAATATATGGTTTTCTGGGGTCTCTGTACTGTTAGGTGGTCTAATGTCGCATAATACACACACCAGGTGGTTATATTGAAGCAGCCAGCGCATCAGCCGTGAAAATGTCTATACATATTGTCATTTGGAGGTCTCTGTGCGCCACAAAGTTTGGTATATCTATGCACATTGGGCATCAAACTGTTTAGTAGACCCATATGTTTATATTTAGGATGCTTTATGCTGGTAATGATACATGGACAATACGATGCTGGAAAGTTGAAGCTTTGAGGCAATTTCCAGATATTTCACCAAAACCGACAAATTTGGCAAAGCCTTGCGACTCAGTAGTTTGGAGCAGAAAGGCATGGGTACCCATTTTAGATTCTGTAGAATGTGTACTTTCCAAAAATATATGGGGTTGGGGGGTAAACATATATTTCTGTGTTTTTACCCCACAAAAATGCAGTCAATGTGTTGATTTTTCATTAGATGAAGTTACCCACAGGACAATTTGTATGTGCTAACTTCATTTTGGGGCCTCTAAATGCCATATACTTTGGTAAACTTATGAACAATGGCCACCAAAATGTTCAGAGGAACCCTGGCAATCATATTTATGGTGCTTTTTCTTAGTACGTAATGACACATGGGTGATATGGTGCTGGGAAGTTGAAGCTTTGAGGCAATTTTCAGATATTTCACCAAAACCGACAACTTTGGGAAAGCCTTGCGACTCAGTAATTTGGAGCAATAAGGCATGGGTACCCATTTTAGATTCTGTAGAATGTGTACTTTCCAAAAATGTATGGGTTTGGGGGGTCAACATATATTTCTGTGTTTTTACCCCACAAAAATGCAGTCAATGTGTTGATCTTTCATTAGCTGAAGTTACCCACAGGACTATTTGTATGCACTAACTTCATTTTGAGGCCTCTAAATGCCAGATACTTTGGTAAACCTATGAACAATGGCCACCAAACTGTTTGGAGGAACCCTGGCAATCATATTTAGGGTGCTTTTTCTTGGTGCATAACGATACATGGGTGATATGGTGCTGGGAAGTTGAAGCTTTGAGGCAATTTCCAGATATTTCACCAAAACCGCCAAATTTGGCAAAGCCTTGCGACTCAGTAGTTTGGAGCAGAAAGGCATGGGTACCCATTTTAGATTCTGTAGAATGTGTACTTTCCAAAAATATATGGGGTTGGGGGGTAAACATATATTTCTGTGTTTTTACCCCACAAAAATGCAGTAAATGTGTTGATTTTTCATAAGCTGAAGTTACCCACAGGACTGTTTGTATGCGCTAACTTCATTTTGGGGCCTCTAAATGCCAGATACTTTGGTAAACTTATGAACAATGGCCACCAAAATGTTCAGAGGAACCCTGGCAATCATATTTAGGGTGCTTTTTCTTAGTACGTAATGACACATGGGTGATATTGTGCTGGGAAGTTGAAGCTTTGAGGCAATTTTCAGATATTTCACCAAAACCGACAACTTTGGCAAAGCCTTGCGACTCAGTAGTTTGGAGCAGAAAGGCATGGGTACCCATTTTAGATTCAGTAGAATGTGTACTTTCCAAAAATATATGGGTTTGGGGGGTAAACATATATTTCTGTGTTTTTACCCCACAAAAATGCAGTCAATGTGTTGATTTTTCATTAGATGAAGTTACCCACAGGACTATTTGTATGCGCTAACTTCATTTTGAGGCCTCTAAATGCCAGATACTTTGGTAAACCTATGAACAATGGCCACCAAACTGTTTGGAGGAACCCTGGCAATCATATTTAGGGTGCTTTTTCTTGGTGCATAACGATACATGGGTGATATGGTGCTGGGAAGTTGAAGCTTTGAGGCAATTTTCAGATATTTCACCAAAACCGACAATTGTGGGAAAGCCTTGCGACTCAGTAGTTTGGAGCAGAAAGGCATGGGTACCCATTTTAGATTCGGTAGAATGTGTACTTTCCAAAAATATATGGGTTTTGGGGGGTAAACATATATTTCTGTGTTTTTACCCCACAAAACTGCAGTCAATGTGTTGATCTTTCATTAGCTGAAGTTACGCACGGGACTGTTTGTATGCGCTAACTTCATTTTGGGGCCTCTAAATGCCAGATACTTTGGTAAACTTATGAACAATGACCACCAAAATGTTCAGAGGAACCCTGGCAATCATATTTAGGGTGCTTTTTCTTAGTACGTAATGATAAATGGGCGATATGGTGCTGGGAAGTTGAAGGTTTGAGGAAATTTTCAGATATTTCACCAAAACCGACAATTTTGGGAAAGCCTTGCGACTCAGTAGTTTGGAGCAGAAAGGCATGGGTACCCATTTTAGATTCAGTAGAATGTGTACTTTCCAAAAATATATGGGTTTGGGGGGTAAACATATATTTCTGTGTTTTTACCCCACAAAAAATGCAGTCAATGTGTTGATTTCTCAGTAGCTGAAGTAAAGTCCTGAACAATTTGGATGTGCTAACTACATATTGGTGTCTCTAAATGCCAGATACTTTGGTAAACCTATGCATAATGGGAATCAAACTGTTCAGTGGACCCCTGGCAATCATATTTCAGGTGCTTTTTCTTGGTACCTAATATAGTTTGGGATATGCGGAGCAGCAAAATAAAACCTTTGAAATGATTTTTCAGAATTTTGAATTTTTTGTTGAAAAACCGCTATGTTCAGACAAGCTTTTATGTTTGGTAGTTGGGAGTAGAGAGACATAGTTACCCATTTTGTAATCGGCAGAATGTGTACTTTTCAAAAATGTATGGTTTTCTGGGGTAAACTTACGGTTTCAGGATTTTTTGCCTTGGAATCTAAAGCATGCCGTTTTCTGCCTTAGTGCTTTCAAAATTCGGTAATATACTGCCGGGAGTTTTTGCTGTACAGAAATCCTAAATCTCCCTAAAACTATACATATCTGGTATTGGCACGTTCGAGAGACATAAGGCTTTCCAAATCAGTTGGATTTTCATCCCTAAAATGAAATATTTTTCTGGTATAAATTGATATACGATGAAAAATGGTAATTTTTCATTTTTTTTTGGTATTTAGCACTATAAATTTTTTTGCACAGGTGGAAATACATGAAAACTCAGGCAGATTTAGAAAGCTCAGTTTCTACCGAAAAAAACAATGTATAGTTTTCCTAGGTAAACTATAGGTTTCCCCTCAGAAAATGCCCCTAAAGTGAGAGAGCACAAAATGTTTCAAAAACGGCTGGCATTTAAAGGGTTAATATCCCTGCTAGACCTTCCTGTGTCTCACTGTTTGTTATTCCTCATGGGTTCCGCCTCTTTATTGGGAGGGGACTAAGAGCGACAGGAACACCCCCTGTGGGAGGAGCTACACACGATGTAAATAGTTTCGTTTGTTGAATATTCAGAAGTATTAAATGTAATGAATGTCAGTCAGGTAATGTAAATTCATTATAGATTATAGACTCGGTCCCACAGCTCGGGAGTCATACGGAAACACAGTCACGAACAAAACTGCTGTCACATTGCCTTATGGGCGTGTCTCCGCCGTTCCCACGTTGAGCATCTCTAAGGGGCGTGTCCGTGTGTGACAGACTCAGGGTAGCGGTGTTTAATCTCAAGCGTCTCATTTCCCGGCGGTTGTGTCCGCGTCTAATGTCTGTCACGCTCTTATTCTCCCGCACACTCACTTGCTCACTACTGAATGGGGATAAGAAGCGCCGCAGCCTCTCATACTCGTGAGTTTCTGAAACACGTTGTGGGCGTGGGCCTGGATCCAAGTATCCCGTAACCGGCTCCCATGCTGTGTCTCTCTCTCTCCCTGGGACAAGCGCTGGAAGAGAAGAAAGATGAATTCCTTTATAGCGGGTGAGTGACAGCTGAGGGGCCGCCAGTAGTGGTGTTACTTGTGGGGGGAGTGTGAGATCCGCTGGTGGAACATTATCTCCTGGTTCTGTGTGTGTGACTTCCCTCCTGTCACTTATTTACACGGGACCTACAGTGACCTGCAGTCACATGGGGGGAGTTTTGTGCTCATTAACCCATTCCTTGCTTTCATTTTACCTCTCTATGTCCTGTAATCACACAGGGTGTGTCATAGGAGAAAGACCAATCACTTTCAAGCAACTTTCCACTATACACGGTTTACTTTATTCTTACTGGTGAGAAGGGAAAGGGCTGGGTGGGTGTGTTCAAAAGGCAACTTCATTCAGCTTAGAAGCTTAGGCAATCACTGGCTGTCCATAACTACACCAGAGCCAATCGGAACAGAGAATACGAGCTTGCTTGCCTCTGATTGGCTGCTGCTGCTGTACACAGAAAGAGGCGGAGGCTGCAGCAAAAACCCCTGCTGATTTTTCAATAAGAACAAAACCTACGTCTCTTCAAAAGTATCTGAAGAAACTTTTTCTGCTGTTCAGTGCAGAAGATCAAAGAGAAAGTCAGGACATTTCAGTAACAAACCCACAAATAAATAAAAAAATCAAATACAAAAAGTATTGGAGAAGTGATACCTATATTGGCTAACAATAAAAAAAAATAGATTGCAAGCTTTCGGAGCACCGAAGCCCCTTTTTTCAGGCAAAATACAAATGAAAGCTGGAAAGGCACAGCATATATTCTGTTAGATCAGTGACAGGGATTCATGGGCAATAAATTAGGTCGTTACAGAGAGATAGAGATCAAATGTAGAGATAATACAATGAATTAGGGTGGGTTGTAAATAGTCCAGGAGTCTGGATTCAGTCAGGTCACATAGTGTCATATGAAACCTGACCCTAAATTAAGGCCCTGTCTTAATGTGTTAAAGGATAAGTAAAGCTTAAAAATAACTGAATGTAAAATTGATGAGAGTGCTATTCTAAGCACTTCTGCAATGTACATTCATTATTTATTTTCTTTTAATTGCAGGATATTAAGGGATACATGTACTGTTAATATGAATGAATTGTGTTACAACAGCGCCACCTGCTGGTCAGTTTCCCACCAGTCTGACCACCAAGTAGTCAAGGAAGTTGTCAGGAGAAAGAAAGAGGCTGATGTTCTTCTGGTTAGGAATAAAATGAGAAACCTCTCTCACATCTTTCCTAAGCAGAAGAACATCAGAGCAGCATCTTTCTCTCTCCTGACAACTTCCTTGACTACTTACAAGAATTCTTTGTAATTCAAGAGTGTGTCTCTGTTTATTTGAGTTGCTCTGTGGATTTGATCATCAATAACCTGCGCATGGTATCCCTGATTAACAAAAGTTTTCCGTAAGGAATGGCAATGTTTATTTCTGGCATTAATGTTTTTAGCAAATCCGGTTGTATCTCAGAGCCTGGCTAAACACAATCGATTTTTTTATGTGATGAGGATGAAAACTGTCCCACATAAGATATGCAGGACGGCCTGTAGGTTTTTGGTATAGGGATGTTTGTATGGTTCCATTTTTGATGTAGATGGTTGTTGGTTGTATCCAAGAAGTTGATGTGTGAGTAAGAGTGGTTAAGGGTAAGGTTGATGGTGGGGTGGAATTGGTTAAATCTTTGGTGGAATGCCAATAGTTCTTTTTCTGATGTTGTCCATATGATAAGTATGTCATCTATATACCGTAAATAGGTTAAGAGCCTGGTGTAGCAGGAAGCCAGGAATTTTTTTCTCTTACTGGGCCATAAATAGATACTGAGGTGCCATTTTCCTTCTCATAGCACTTCCCATCAGTTGGAGGCAGGGCCGCCATCAGAAATCACAGGGCCGCATACGAAAAGATTTCCTGGGCCCCCTGGGCTGCGCCCACTACAAGCCCCACCTACAAGTCCGCCCTCCCCACCCCACAGGTCCACCCCCCACCACACAGTAAAAAAAAACGAATATTGGTGGTCAGGGCCCCCCATAAAAAACATTTGTGATCAGGGCCCCCCATTAAAAAATATTGGTGGCTAGGACCCCACATGGTGTAAAAAAAAAAAAAAATTGTGGCCCCCTCCCACGTTATAAGAACATTGGTGGCCAGGGCCCCCCTTAAACGGATTATAAAAAAAACTTGCCCCCCCCCCAGAAGTTTAAAAAAAATTGGTGCCCAGGGCCCCACCACACAACAGGAACCACAAAGGGTTACCTTTAGGGGGGCCCTGCCATGTTGCACTTACTTCATTAGTGTGGCCCACCAGCTGTAAGTGAGCTGCCAACTTCGGAAGGGAGGAGGGGAGCACAGGTGGCTGCATCTTCTTCCAGTGACAGCATTTTCTTCCCTTATTGGTCACAGAATTTCAAGTCCCTTTAATGCTGTATGGTGATTGGATGAGCTGGAGGGGAAGTTCAAACCTCAGCTCCAATCCCTGAGCAGCTCAGCCGGGACTTAAACTCTGTGACCAATAAGGGAAATTAATGGACAGAAGATACCTCCCCCCTATGCTCCTGCCCTGCCTTCCCGAAGTTGGCAGCTCTCAGAAAGCAGGGGGGCCCGGATAATCGAGTAAGTGCAGTGTGGCCGGGCCCCCCTTACCCTCGGGACCCCTACAACTCTCCCCCCTGTCCCCCCATGATGGCGGCCCTGGTTGGAGGTATATGGCATCCCCTAAAGAGAAGTAGTTGTGTGTCAGTATAAATCTGATCAGTTGTAGAGTTGGTACTGTGGGCATATGATTTTTTTCTAGGAAGTGTTGGCAGGCTGCAATACCATCTTCATGTGGGATGTTGGTATACTGTCAAAATCTGGACTGTTCCCCGAAAAACGGTTGGGAGGTAAAACAAACGAAAGCATGTATATTGGAAAGTTGAAAGTTGTTTTAGGAATTCTATTAGAATCCCTTAACATAATTGGAAGCCTTTACATCCCCTTTAAGGGAATTGGCTGACTGCCGACTATGAGGGAAGGAATGGCAGCCATACAGATACTGATTAGATCAGGCAGTTAAGTACTGTACTACTACTACCTGCAGTTCATTGTATTGCTCTTAAGAGCTGAATCGTCAGATATACAGGGAGAAACAATACAATTCTACCTGTATCTGACGATTCAGCACTAACAATGGCCGATGTTCAGATGCCTTCAAAGGTGCCCAATCAAAATTTTCCACATGGCCCCATCAACAAGCCGACCAATATCCAAGTCTTCTGCTATCAGTCGTCTCCCACCATACACACGCTGAATATGGTACAAAAATCAGTGTCATACAATGATATTGTTGAGTGTAGGGCCACCTTAAGGGATGTATGAGTACTTTGGTACCCTTGGCTATAATTGTTATTGTTCTGTTCCTTCAGTTCTCCTGTGCACCTTGGGGTCCCAATTGGTCGCTGGAAAGACTCTGCTAGTGGCTGTGGCATCAAACATAGAGATCTGTGACTTCCCATGTGAGAAACCAACAGTTTATTTCCTCGAAAGAGCTTCCAAGGAACGGGTCATGGACTTCTCTTGCATGGACCGGCACCTGCAGATTTATGGCACTTACAGACAGAGACTTCAGTTGAACCAATCTACTGGCTGCTGCACTATAACCAATGCCCAGAAATATGACTCCGGTAAATATGTATTGGAATATCAGGAGCTCATGAAAGTCGTGCAGTTCAAATACACAACCTACTTGATCATACGTAAGTGATCTGCTTGGTGTAGTAATGAAATGTAAAGTCAGATAAAGCAGCAGTGTAAGTGGGATCTGCTTCCCACTTGTCCAGGGTCATTGTAAGTTAATTCTTACACATTAATGGAAAATAAAGAGATGCAACAATCACTGAAGTAGGATATGCTCTGCTAGGGCAGTGACCAGGGTGCTGCATAGTGTATCCCACACTGCTGGTATTGGGTGAGTCACAAAATATCACCTACACCTGTCAGACTCCCACCTCCATGCAGTGAGAAAGCCTGTGTGTAAGGCTTATGTTACACAGGAAGCAGTGGTGTTGCTATAGAGGAAGCAGACATTGGTTGCAGGGGGGCCCAGGGAACAGGGGGAGTCAGCTTCCTTATAGGGCCCCCCTTGACAATGCCAAAGCCGTGCCGCCTCCTTCCAAAGTCCCGAACAGCCGAAATGCGGAAGTGCCGAAAAAGCCTAACAGCCGAAGTCCAGAAGTGGCGAAAAGACCTGAAGCCATGAGTTCAATTCCTCTGAACACCAATGTGTGTTTTTTTTTTGTTTTTTTTTAATCCCCTGGCCAGCAATGTATTATTTTAATACTCTATAGGCCCCTGCCATCAATGGTTTTTTAGAAAATATTCTTTTGGGCCCTAATTGTTTTTTAACTTTGTAAGGGGGGCCCTGGTGCCAAAGTTTTTTTTAAAAAAAATGTTCTTTGGGGCCCTATTTTTTTTTTAACTTGTAAGGGGCCCTCTGGCACCAATGCTTTTTTTTTCGAAAAACTTATAGGAGGGCCCTGGTCCCCAATAGATTTTTATAACTTGTGGGGGGGGTTGCCTTTTTTAGCGCTGATGTCTGTGTGGTCTTTTAACTGTGGTGTGGAGTGGGCCCCAAAAATGTTGTTGTATGGGGCCCCGTGATTTCTAACGGCGGCCCTGAGTTGCCCCTATAATTGCAGAGATTTGTTAAAGGGATTTTGTCATTATTTTTATGTTTCTATATTTTTTTTTTCTAAATTACACCGTTTACACTGCAAATAATTCACTCTACAATATAAAATTTCATTCCTGAACCAGCAAGTGTATTTTTTTAGTTGTAATATTGGTGTGTAGGTGCATCTCCGGTCATTTTGTCTGGTCATGTGCTTTCAGAAAGAGCCAGCACTTTAGGATGGAACTGCTTTCTGGCAGGCTGTTGTTTCTCCTACTCAATGTAACTGAATGTGTCTCAGTGGGACCTGGATTTTACTATTCATAGATCTACCAGGCAGCTGTTATCTTGTGTTAGGGAGCTGTTATCTGGTTACCTTCCCATTGTTCTGTTGGGGGGAAAGGGAGGGGGTGATATCACTCCAACTTGCAGTACAGCAGTAAAGAGTGACTGAAGTTTATCAGAGCACAAGTCACATGACTGAGGGCAGCTTGGAAATTGACAATTTGTCTAGCCCCATGTCAGATTTGCAGAATTCTGCTGGAGCAGCACTATTAACTGATGTGTTTTGAAGAAAAAAAATTCCCATGACAGAATCCTCTTAAACTATGTTAGAAGCAGAGGCATGTGTAACATTATATTTCATTAAATTTTTCTCAGACCCAGTTTCTGTGACCAACATAAATGCCACCCGTAGTGATTTGGGGAAGACTGTGGCTCTGAGTGTTTCCTACAATGGAGAGGAGGCCACAGTTCAGTGGACGTGGAATGGAGGAGCCCTGCCTGAGAGACACCAGCTGAGTGACAGTAACAAGACTCTCACTGTACCCAGTACTGACACTGGCACATTCACTGTCCTTGTCTCCAACCCAGTCAGTCTCACCAGCGCTCACTATAACCTCACACTCCCAGGTAAGAGACCGTAACAACACTCTCGCTATAACCTCACACTCCCAGGTAAGAGACAGTAACTAGACTCTCGCTATAACCTCACACTCCCAGGTAAGAGACCGTAACAACACTCTCGCTATAACCTCACACTCCCAGGTAAGAGACAGTAACTAGACTCTCGCTATAACCTCACACTCCCAGGTAAGAGACAGTAACTAGACCTCACTATAACTTCACACTCCCAGGTAAGAGACAGTAACTAGACTCTCACTATAACCTCACACTCCCAGGTAAGAGACAGTAACTAGACTCTCTCACTATAACCTCACACTCCCAGGTAAGAGACCGTAACAACACTCTCGCTATAACCTCACACTCCCAGGTAAGAGACCGTAACAACACTCTCGCTATAACCTCACACTCCCAGGTAAGAGACAGTAACTAGACTCTCTCACTATAACCTCACACTCCCAGGTAAGAGACAGTAACTAGACTCTCTCACTATAACCTCACACTCCCAGGTAAGGGACAGTAACTAGACTCTCTCACTATAACCTCACACTCCCAGGTAAGAGACAATAACTAGACTCTCTCACTATAATCTCACACTCCCAGGTAAGAGACAGTAACTAGACTCTCGCTATAACCTCACACTCCCAGGTGAGTTGGAGTTGTGCTTTTCTGTGGCAGTTTTTGTTAATTTCTCATGTATTATATTGCATCCATAGAGTCCCTATAAACTGATATAAGACAAGCAGCCATTTGTCTCCAGTCATTCCCAATCCCCTCTCCCAGCCCCCCCCCCCCATCCTGTCACTATCTCTCTTCACCCTCATTGCCTGCGTCAGTTCCAAAGTGGAGAGACTCAAAACAATAGGCTAAGTCGTTCAAAGAAACTACAAACAATAAAGGCCAACTGCAAGTTGTCCGGAAATCCTTCTATTTGCTAAATATTTATTTCAAATTGAGACGCTCCTTTAATTTTGCAGAAATATGTGAAATAATGTTATTTGTACCGTTGTGTAAATGTGTTTGTAAAATGATTGTTTCTCTCAATTTCTTAGATCCAGCCAGTGAGAGTAGTGTTGAGAACAGGCGCCCAGGTGAGTTGGTAGATGCTGTTTTGTCATAAATTGTGTGACTTTCTCATGTACTACAGACAAGTCCCCAGCAGCCCCATGTATTGCTGTAGGACACAAGTAATATTCTAAATTACATTATTATTAACATGTATTTATATTATTAACATGTATTTATATAGCGCCAACATATTGCGTAGCACTGTAAAGTAAATGTGATTATACAACTACATCACATGAATTACATACATAGAATATATGGAGTAACAAACATCACAATCAATACAGGTACAAAAAGGTGAGGAAGGCCCTATGCATAGGCATACAGTCTAAAGGGAAGGGAGTAATACACAAGGTGTGGGAGTGGGCAAGATCGAATTGAGTGGGTGAGAAATGTGGTATTGCGTTTGGTAGTTAAGCAGAGTGAGGGTAGGCTTCTCGAAAGAAGTGCGTTTTCAGAGATTTCTTGAAAGTAGAAAGGTTGGGAGAAAGTCGGACAGACCGTGGGAGAGCGTTCCAGAGGAGGGGTGCAGCCCTTGCAAAGTCTTGAATGCGAGCATGTGAGGAGGTAATGAGAGAAGAGTTGAGTAGCAGGTCAGTAGAGGAGCGTAGTAAGCGAGTGGGTGAGTATATAGAGATGAGTTCAGAGATGTAGGGTGGGGCAGAGTTATGAAGTGCTTTGAAAGTCAGTGTCATTAATTTGAATTTGATTCTGAAAGGTAACGGAAGCCAGTGCAGGGATTGACAGAATGGCGAGGCAGAGGAGGAGCGGTTGCTGAGGTGTATGAGCCTCGCAGCAGTGTTCATTATGGACTGGAGAGGTGACAGTCTCTGGAGGGGGAGGCCAATTAAAAGAGAGTTACAGTAGTCTAGACGCGATATGATGAGAGAGTGAATAAGAATTTTGGCAGCGTCTTGGGTGATAAATGATCGTATTTTGGATATGTTCTTTAGGTGGAAGTGACAAGATTTAATAAGTGACTGGATATGAGGAGTGAATGAAAGGGCAGAATCTAGGATAACCCCAAGGCACCGGGCCTGGGGAGAGGGGGTGATAGTGGAATTGTTAACTATGATGGATACTTCGGGGATGCTACTGGTGTAAAGAGAACCATTTCGGTTTTAGAGAGGTTTAATTTAAGGTAGCGTTGTGACATCCAGGTAGAGATAGCGGACAGGCAGGAGGAGACGCGAGTTAGGAGTTCTGGGTTGAGATCAGGAGATGAGAGATAGATCTGAGTATCGTCAGCATAGAGGTGGTAGTGGAAACCATAAGAATTTATTAATTTGCCAAGGGAGGAAGTATAGAGGGAGAATAGTAATGGTCCCAGGACAGAGCCTTGAGGAACTCCAACAGAAAGAGGTAGGGGAGAAGATGCTACTCCATTGTAGGAGACACTGAAGGAACGATTGGTGATGTAAGAAGAGAACCAGGACAGGGCTGTGTCACGAAGGCCAAGTGACTGGAGGGACTGGAGGAGGAGAGGGTGATCTACAGTGTCAAATGCGGCTGAGAGATCAAGCAGTATTAGTAGTGAGAAGTGATTGTTGGCTTTAGCGGTTAAAAGGTCATTAGTTAGTCGAGTCAGGGCAGTTTCCGTGGAGTGTTGTGGCTTAAAACCAGATTGTAGGGGGTCCAGCAGGTTATTGTCAGAGAGGAATGAGGTAAGTCGGATGTAGACTAGGCGCTCAAGTAGTTTAGAGATGAAAGGTAGCAGAGAGATAGGTCGGAGGTTGTTAAGATTGGAGGGATCAAGAGAGGGTTTTTTCAGAATGGGGGTGACAAGAGCATGTTTTAGTTGAGAAGGAAACAGTCCAGTTGAGAGGGAAAGATTAAATAGGTGAGTTAAGGCTTTGATTAGACACGGATTGGTATTGCGGAGAAGTTTTGAGGGAATTGGATCAAGCGGGCAGGTGGTAAGGTGAGAAGAGGCCAGAAGCTTTGAGACTTCCTCATCAGTGACAGGGGTGAAGGAGCACAGGAGGGACTGGGGAGTGTGGAGGGAGGGTGGTGGAAGTCTAGGGGGGTTGAGTAGTGTAATGTCCCTTCTGATAGTGTCAATTTTGTTTTTGAAGTGCTCAGCAATATATTGAGCAGAGACAGATGTGCAGAGACATTTCTTATCATTTTCTAATAATAATCCTATTTTATATATATTTACACTGCACACACCACTTGGGCAAGTCTAAGCATCTGCCACTTAACCTTCAATGCAAGTGTGTGTGTGTGTGTGTGTGTGTGTGTGTGTATATATATATATATATATATATATATATATATATATATATATATAATACACAAAAGCCATGAATATCCTGTGAATAACATCCATATAAACGGCTCTTAGTGATGTCATGAGCTATAAACTGAGCTTATTGATGTCGTTTTTGTCTCACTAAAACCTGTGTATTATAATAAATAAAGTTCCCCCTGCTGGAAAATGAGTATATTAGAAGTAACCTTAGGTTCCATGACCTGTATAATACAGGTCATGGAACTCCTTCGGCCTTTTGCTTTTATATGGTCATGCAACTCCTCAGTGACTTATAATATCCTTATATTTTACAATAAGAGGTCATTTATTCACTATATATAATTTTTTTTGTTATTTCAGATGCAGAATTTCCCTCTCGATCTCATGCTGGAAGATATGGAATAATTATAGCTGCTGCTGTTTTGAGTTTTGCCTTTGGTATTTTGATGTGTTACAAAACTGCAGCACAAGAGGGCCAAAAGGTACAAAAAATTCATACAGCCTGGCTTAAAAAAAAAACCCAGAAGTTCCATTAAAAGTGCTCCTCCAGCAAATTTCAACACTTCGTTCATCAACTATTAAAACGAATTTGTAACCTATACACTTCCCCATCAGCTTTTCTCAGAGTAAATAACATAAACTCTGATAGATTCCCCATAAGAAAAGGGACCAGACAAGGCTGTCCCCTGTCCCCTCTCTTTTTCAACATAGCACTAGATCCGTTACTTAGGCACCTGGCTCAAAACCACAAATATCATGGTCTTACCATAGGACAAACACATTATAAAATAATAGCATTCGCAGATGATATTTTCCTATTTATAAACAAACCAAACCAAGATATTCCTGTCATTATGGAAACTATCAATAGATATGCTACATTCTCAGGCCTAAAAATAAACTATGATAAATCAGAAGCCATCAAACTAAAACATACCATACCCACAGACTGGACACAAGACATCCCTTTTAAAAAAGGACAACACCACTTTACCTATCTAGGTATCAAATTCACGAACCACCATACGGACACTTACAAACTAAATATAAGTCAAACCATATCCGATATCCAGAATGACCTAGCAAATTGGAAAACACTAAGGGGCACATTTACTAAGCTCGAGTGAAGTATTCGAAGTAATATAACTTTGAATTTCAAAGGTTTTTTTTGGGTACTTCGACCATCAAATAGGCTACTTCGACCTTCGAATCAAACGATTCAAACTAAAAATCGTTCGACTATTTGACCATTCGATAGTCGAAGTACTGTCTCTTTAAAAAAAACTTCGACTACCTACTTTGTCACTTTAAACCTACTGAGCTTCAATGTTAGCCTATGGGGACCTTCCCCATAAGTTTGCAAAGCGTTTTCTGATCGAAGGAAAATCCTTTGATCGATGGATTAAAATCCTTCGATTCTAAGGATTTAATCGTTCGATCGAACGATTTTTCCTTTGATCATTCAATCGAAGTATTTGCGCTAAATCCTTTGACTTCGATATTCGAAGTCGAAGGATATAACTTGGATGATCGAATATCGAGGGTTAAGTAAATGTGCCCCATAGTCTCTCCTTATTAAAATGGTATACTTTCCTAAGCTTTTATATAAAATCCAGATGTTACCTTACTACTTAAAACAATCAGATCAAAAACGAATAAACAAAATATTCATAACGTTTATTTGGGGAGAGGGAAAGAGCACAGATAGCCTTGTTCAAACTCCAACATCCTAAAATAAATGGAGGCATACACTTCCCAAATGTGAGAGACTATAATGAGACATCTTTGCTACGCCACATTGGAGACTGGATCTACGCCACAGACACATATAGCAACACAAATTTAGAGTCTAAAATCATGGGAACTACATACTTGAACTCCAAATCTCACCTCATGAACTTACATTGACACAAAAAGCCAACCCTTTATTTATAAACACATACAAAGCCTGGAGGAATGTTCGCCACAGATGGAAAGCCACACAATCTCTTTCATTGTATCTACCATGGACTGATAATAAAGATTTTCCAAGTGGCTTACTAACAAATGTCTTTAATAAGTGGCACAAAGAAGGCATTTACTGTGTCAGAGACATATTGACCAAAAACCTAACTGTTATGAAACACTCAGAAGCCTCCACCAAGTTCCCTTCCCTCCGTGGCCAATATTTCTATTACCTTCAAGCCTCTCATTATGCGAGAGATGCCCTACGCAGGATGACAGACCAAGATATTTCTAATCCTCTAAATCATATATGCAAAGGAGCCAACACCATACATTCTACATCTTCTATTCACAAACTCATTAGGGTAACTCCAGATCCTTTGTTAAATGATACTCCCTTTGGGAAATGGTCAGAAGCTACATCAACCATCACCGCAGCTGATGTCGTTAAACTTCACTCTCATTCTATGAGAACAATAACATCTAGCCAATACCAAATTATGGCCCTACAAATACTACACCAATCTTACCTGACCCCCCTAAAGAGATACAAAATGGGCATATTACCCAACTCAACATGTCTGAGATGCTCAGGAACAGATGCCACATTAATGCACTGTATATGGTCTTGCCCAGTTATTAATACACCTTGGTTAGACGTGTACAAATACTGGCAGTCATTAACCAAGCAAACATTTGGACCCAACATAGAATGGGCCTTATTTAGCAAAGTTAAGGGGACACAACAATAGAGCCAATAAAGCCAATAGAGCATTAGCAGAAAGACTAGCCACAGCAACAAGAAAAGCTATATTGCAGGAATGGCTTTCCCCTACTTCACCCTCTAAATACCTGGTTAAGAACAAGTTACACATTTCCTATTCCATATGGACTGGCTGGAAGCTTCCATAAATAAAACTACCCAAACCGATTTTTTAGCACCTGGACCTCTTACATTTTAAGCCTTCCATCTGACATCAGACAACTCGCAATCTCTACTTTCCGATACACCCCGTGGTATGACCTAGAATGCCTACGAGGCACCAACCCATTGATCTTAGCAACAATGACTCCAGCATGACAAGACAACAGCTGCCTCCCAGGATTCATCAACCTATGGGCGACTATGGATATCCTACACTTGATACATTTATGACACACAAAAAAATGTTTAACTCTAACTAATCTTTTTGTTAGTTTTGTTATTATTGGTTTAAAATGAAAAGGAATTTCCAGCAATTATTGATTTAGGTGTGGTGGTAGTTATAGAAGTGTGAACACTGCCACCCCATCTTAATCTTACAGCTCACCCAACGTATCTCTTTATTGCAAACATTCATGTATTAAGTGCGTTAAAGAAATGAAAATGTAAGAATTCTTGCATAAATCAATAATTTATTGGGCATTTGTCTATATGCAATATTGAATAACAAAACTGTATTTATACAAGAGTATAAAATAACTTGTTTATATATGCTGGATTTCCAATTAAAAAAAAAACAACAAAATTTTAAAAAATACAAAAAAAAAGTGCTCCTCCAGGATAAGTTATTTACCAAGGAATGCATCCAAGGAGGCACCAAACAGTAAAAAGGGACATTTTTGTAAATCATTATTGCCTTACTCAAATTATTCTGATCTTAAAGGGATACTGTCATGTGGAAAAAAATGTTTTCAAAATGAATCAGTTAATAGTGGTGCTCCAGCAGAATTCTGCACTGAAATCTGTTTCTCAAAAGAGCAAACTGATTTTTTTATATTCATTTTTGAAATCTGACATGGGGCTAGACATATTGTTAATTTCCCAGCTGCCCCAAGTCATGTGACTTGTGCTCTGATAAACTTCAGTCACTCTTTACTGCTGTACTGCAAGTTGGACTGATATCACCCCCCTCCCTTTTCCCCCCAGCAGCCAAACAAAAGAACAATGGGAAGGTAACCAGATAGCAGCTCCCTAACACAAGATAACAGCTGCCTGGTAGATCTAAGAACAACATTCAATAGTAAAAACCCATGTCCCACTGAGACACATTCAGTTACATTGAGAAGGAAAAACAGCAGCCTGCCAGAAAGCATTTCTCTCCTAAAGTGCAGACACAAGTCACATGACCAGGGGCAGCTGGGAAACTGATAATATGTCTAGCCCCATGTCAGATTTCAAAATTGAATATAAAAAAAATCTGTTTGCTCTTTTGAGAAATGGATTTCAGTGCAGAATTCTGCTGGAGTAACACTATTAACTGATGCGTTTTGGATCCCTTTAACATAAACATTTTGGATCTACAACAAATAGGGTTTAGCTCAGTGATGGACAAGGTGAGCCCATGGCTTTTAAAGGGGTCCAAGGCTTCGTACGAGCTTCACAGTGCCAATTGTAGTTAGTATGTGGCACCAGCTAAACCCAGATGAGATTCCCTGTGCAGCACATACACCATTATCTGCATCAGGAAGCTGTAGCCTCACCCTTTCTGTAGCTCCAGCTGTGTAGTAGGCACAAACTCTCTGACCAATCAGGATGCTGGTTACACACTGAATCACGTCTCCCTCCAATCAATTAGTTTTCCTAGTCAGGGATGCAAAGAGGATCTCATCTGGCCTTATAGGGGTTGTTCACCTTTCTGAGACAATTTGCAATTGGTTTATATTTTTATTATATGCAGGTTTTGGGATTTTTATTACTTATTTAGCTTTTTGTTCAGCATTTCTCCAGTTTGCAGTTTCAGCAACTGGACCCTTAGCCAACCATGCATTGATTTGAAAAAGTAACTGGAATATGAATAGGAGAGGCCTGAATAGAAAGATGAGTATTATCAATGATATGATGTTACAAATATAATTGGCAAAAGAGGACAGAAGTGAAAAGGATGTGAGAAATCAAAGGAAAAGTAAATGTGAAACAGGTATGGGATCTGTTTTCCGTAAACCCATTATCCAGAAAGCTCAGAATTACGGAAAGACCATCTCCCATAGACTCCATTATAATCAAATAATCCAGATTTTTAAAAATGATTTCCTTTTTCTGTGTAATAATAAAACAGTAGCTTGTACTTGATCCCAACTAAGATATAATTAATCCTTATTGGAAGCAAAACCAGCCTATTGGGTTTATTTAATGTTTATATGATTTTCTAGTAGACTTATGGTAGAGTCCTGCGCGGAACCAATTTATAAGACAGGCCTGGGACCAGAACCGCAACCCGCATATTTATCCACTTTGGGGCGTGTTTACTAACATTGGAGATAAGTATCTGGAGATGTTACACATAGCAACCAATCAGATCTTTACTTTACTTTTGTTTTCTAACATATAGGCGACTGTTTAAATCTAATTGCTGATTGGTTGCCATGGGCAACATCTCCAGAAATCATGCCCCTTTGATCCACTACCAGATCCCAACCCGCAACTGCCCTATCCACAACCCGCAGACCACCATTAAACAAGAAGTGATGTTGCTGCATACCAGAAGTAACGTCAGCAAAAGTGGGCAGGGACAGAAAAAAGTTTTGTAAAATATAGACTATATAACGTAAGAAATTTAGATGAGACCCGCAACCCGACACTCATCTATATCCTCACCCAAAAACTTATGGTATGAAGATCCAAATTACGAAAAGATCCATTATCCAGAAAACGCCAGGTGCTGAGCATTCTGGATAACAGGTCCCATACCTGTACAATGTCAGTATTTATAGATTTTTATCTTCAGGATGTTGCGTCAATAAAAAAACTAAATTATTTGCACATTTGAAGACTCTCCAGTTTTCTTCATGATCTATGATACGGCTGTGGAGATGGCTACTCCACTAATCTGTTGAAGAGTCTGACTATTAAGTCATTTGGAGGATCACTTGGGAATAAATCCTGTGTTACAGGGAAGAATGGATATTTTATAACAAATTGTATAGACATGTGGGAATTGGGAAAGTGAAATGTATCTATCCAGATATTACTTTGAGAGCAGGCCCAGATCTGCTCCCCCGAGCAGCTGCTCAGTTGTTGCGATGTGCTTTTGTCCCTTCCTGAAATTTAAGGTTTTTCAAAGAAAATTCGATTCAAATTTCATTCTTATTTGATTCGAGTATAAATCGGGTCCTGGGTCGTTTTAGACAATCAATTTTTTTTATAAATAACCTCCCATTTGAGTTGTGGGTACATTCGAATTTATTAGGGTAAAAAAAAAAATGTAAATTCGACCTTTGATAAATAACCCCCATAATCTACTGTATGCAGTGTCCCCACACCTAAAGGGGTAAATATTGGCGTATCTCATTCCCAGGAGTGAATATCTTACCCAGAAACAGTCTCCTAGGCTCTTGTACAAGTTAATAGAACCTAAAATAGAATCCAAATATATTATAAACTATATGAACCTATTTGGCAAGGAACACCCAGGAATTCAATTCCTGTGACATAAAATAATTCTAAAAATGATAAAAAAGATAAATAAAGACCAATTGAAAAATTGCTTAGAATTAGCCATTCTATAACATAGCAAAAGTTATCTTGAAGGTGAACTACCCCTTTAATCCATCAAATCACTAGTTGATGAAAATGAATTACCAGTTCTTTTAGACCAGAAGTTTTGAGGGTGAATACCCCCAAGAGGATACAGAATCTATCTACCCTTCATCTTTTCTCCCATTCAAACTTTCTAATACGTGTTCCCCATATTGGGCAGCAGATGGCAGTGTAATGTCATTTTTTTGTCTACTATACATTAAACCAGTGATCCCCAACCAGTAGCTCGTGAGTAACATGTTGCTCTCCAACCCCTTGGATGTTGCTCTCAGTGGCCTCAAAGCAGGAGCTTATTTTTCAATTTCTGGTTTGAAGGAAAGCTTAAAGGGATCCTGTCATCAGACCTTCCCATTGTTCTTTTGTTTGGCTGCTGGGGGGGGGAGGGAGGGGGTGATATCACTCTAACTTGCAGTACAGCAGTAAAGAGTGATTGAAGTTTATCAGAGCACAAGTCACATGACTTGGGGCAGCTGGGAAATTGACAAAATGTCTAGCCCCATGTCAGATTTCAAAATTGAATATAAAAAAATCTGTTTGCTCTTTTGAGAAATGGATTTCAGTGCAGAATTCTGCTGGAGCAGCACTATTAACTGATTCATTTCGTTTTTTTTCCTATGACAGTATCCCTTTAAGTTACATAAAAAGCATTTGCACTACCAAACAGAGCCGACTGTAGGCTGCCAGTCCACATATGGGCTACCAATAGCCAATTATAGCCCATATGTTTGCACCCCTGGGACCTTTTTGCATGTTGTTATGTTGTTCTCCAACTTTTTTTTACATTTAAATGTGGAAGTGATGTCACAGACGTGCCTAGTGCTGGCATAGAACGAATGGTTGCTGTTGCTAGGCGCTTATCATTTTAGCTTTGAGAATCGGGAAGACATTGGTTGGCATGACCCAGTGAGGATATTTCCAGGGACTGATGCGCTTTTACAGAATTTTTCAAACAAGACTGTGTTTTTGAACAAGATGGATAAAGTTTTTATAATTCAAATTCGTGGGGAATAAAGAGGAACTATCCGGAGGAGATGTCACCGCTCTCGGAGGAAGCCTGAACGGCGAAACGCGGCAGTGGTGATGAGGAAGTGTGGAGGCGTGCCTTTTGTGAAGCAGAGACATGCGCAGTGAACTCTAACGAACGCTGGAGAGACGCAAGAGTGACACGAACCTCTGCAAAGCTGCTACCTATTGATTTTAGGCAGATTTTAAAGCGAACCAAAACCGCATGCTTGTGAGTGCAATTTTATTTATTTATTAAAGGGTAATTTAGGCTTCTGCACATGTTGCTTTTTATTGCCCACAAAGGAGAAATGGAAGGTCAGGACTAGGGACGGAAGACGTGCTTTAACTAATTGCTGTCTGTGAGTGTAATAGACCACAGGGAAGATCACAGATCATAGTGTGGCTATTTATATACCCCATCCTACTTCATCACCTTAACGAATTACACAATTGATGGGCTGAAATGAGTTGGTGAGTTGTTTGTGCTACTGGCACGATCGGTCTCTGAATTGTGGTTAGAGTGTTCACACTCAGCACTTAAAAGTTACGTAATTACTGTGTGCACACAGGGTGAAAAACTAACAGCAAGGGCTGCACGTATTGGCTACTTTTTAATGTAATAATTCACAAAACAATCCTTTCCTCCATATTTTTTATTTTTTCTTATTTTTTGATTTCTTATTTTTTCCTTACAATTGCTTTGAGTTTAAACATTGGATGACACAATTATAGTGTGAATTGTGAAACACTGTGGTTTTAAATAGACACTGAGGGGGTCAGCAAGAAAGTGTTTAAAAATACTACACTATATGAAATTTATTTCTGTTATTCTCCCTCCCCAAATTTATTTGGAGGAATACAGCGACTTTACATTTGGAAGAATTTTCTAACCGGTGGAGGAGAACCTGAGTTGACGCTGGACTTTTGGGAGTGATCCAAGCTTCCTCGGAATCGAACTATATTAGGAATGAGATGATGCTTGGGGGGTGGGGAGCCAGATTTATGGAGCACTTGCTAATTTAGGTCACGTGACGCGGGATGAACCCCATTAGCAGGGTTGCAAGGTTGGCGGTTTTCCAGCCAAATTGGGCTACTAATGTAAAGCCCAGACGGGTTTTGAAAGTACAAACTAGCCAAGGTACAGATTTGGGCTACTTTTTGGCTGGTTTGTACTTTGGAAACCAGTCAAAGTTTTTCTTGCCCTAACATGCCAAGCCTGTGTCTCCCAATGCATGTTGGGTAATGTAGTGTTTCTTTAACAATTTGCCAATGTAAGACTACAATACCCAGCATGCAATGGGACTGACGTGTGTAGAAGTCGGGAGTTGCCAGATTTAGGGCTCTGTACCCCAGTCTCCCGTCTCTCTTTCGGGTGACTTCTCTCAATTTCAGACAATTTTGGGGCAAAAATCTGCTGCCCACCAAAATGTCTAGAGGTTGAGCTGTTTTGCCAATATTGATTGAAATTGTATCTGTATTAGGCCTTATTGGTCCCCTATACCTCCTGGGCCCCCCCTCTGTAGTTACTCCCCTGGTGATGGGCGAATCTGAAAAAAAGCATTTTTTTCATATAGATTTAATTTTTAGACTTTTTTTCACTGCACATATTGAGCTATTTTGGGGCTACTTTTGAGGTTCCCCTTGGCTAGTTTTGGGCTGGTTTTGTAGCCGACTTGGGCTGATATTGAAAATGACACCTGACAACCCTGCCCTTCCATTTGCTGCCATGAGAAGCAACAGGAATAGATGAGGGAATTAACATAAAGGATTATGGGGAAAAAACAAGCACATTCAGATCAGAATACCAGAGATGTGAAGTCTAGGGAAAAAATATGAAAGATAAATGCAACTATTTCACTGCAAATGAGTGAGGAATATTACAGATATACATACCTCCCAACATTTTGGAAGTAAAAAGAGGGACAAAAAATGTTTTTGCACGTAGCGCGGCAACCATTTTTGACCACACCCATTGTTGGCCACACCCCCTAATTACCTTGTTCATTTTACAAAATGTGGCAGGTTATGAAAGATTGAAAATATTTCTCCTTCTCTAAACTGTTACAATTACTTATTTTCTTATCTCTAAATTGTTACAAAGTATCTTATTTGCACCTGTTAGCTGTTCTGGGCCCTCTGCCAAAAGCCAATTAAGTTATAATACTTTGTTTCTTTTTCTGGCTGTTCAATGCGGAGAAAATAGGGACTTTTCTGTACAAATGAGGGACTGCAGGTTGAGCTGTCAAAAGAGGGACTGTCCCTCCGAAAAAGGGACAGTTGGAAGGTATGTATGATATATAATCGTGGATATGTAGTTACAAAGGCTCTATGGAATCATCTGATTGGCCAGTGCTCAGGGGCACGTGAGACTCACAGAAGTGACGACGGGATTGAAGCACATCGAAGACGCTAAATCCCGCCTACCACTGGCACTTCCGGACTGAAGGTCACATACTGAGCAACAACGGGACTACCGAGTTAGTTTCCTAATTATGGAGGCGGCCTTTGGAATAGTGGAGTTCGGGGCCCTTTCGCAAGCGGTCAGCGTTTCAGCGGGATCTCCAGCACTTGTGGTGGCGGGAGGAGAGCGGAAGGAAAGCCAGCCTGTGTTTTCTTTATGGCGCCGGACTCCTACAGACGCGCCCAAGCGTTGAACGCGGCTATGGCTGGAAATCTTCATTGTGTCTTACGTTATATGTGATTACTTGTGCCTGGAAAGTACACGCTGCAACTCTACACCTGCTACAAACGTCTCCTTAGAGCTCAGGTAAGTTCATCTTCTGCTTTCACTTTGTATCCGCCCCGACCAATATGGCGCTGCCATTGTACAGTCCGCTCATGTCTTGACTGGGGGGAGGGCGATCAAAAGAGAGAGAGGCAGTGGCACATGGGCGGGGAGGGGCTTGTTGCGGGAACAAGGAGTGAACCTCTGGGATAGAACTGTAACTTTGTGCCATAAAGTTGCATCCAGTACTAGTGCAGAATTCTCCATCGTTTCGGCCATGGGTCGTGTCTCGCCGCTGGTATCTCTGCTTGTCAGTACAGGTAAGACTTTAGCGACTCTCCCAGGTTTATTCCACTGAGTTATAAAGGGATGAGGTGCCAGTGAGTTCTACTGTCACATATATGTCGGCAGCGCACACTACTATTTAAAATTATAGAAGCTTACAAAGCCATGTAGGGCGGTGCGTAAGATAGATATAATTAGTTGCAAAAAAAAAAAATATATATATATATATATATATAATACATGATATATTACATGAAGTAATCTACAGTGTGTGGAAAATAAGATCTTTAAAAACGTTTTGTTGTTGCAATGAGTTCTACTGTCACTCTGAGACCCTCTCACTGACCAACTGTCACCTGAGCTAATGAGACATACACAGCCCCTCTGTACTTGTCCTAACAAATCTTTAGTTTATATAGAGAAGGAGTAATGTACCCCCATACACTCTAAGGAAGGGATCCCCAACATTTTTTTTTTTTTTTGTTACCTATGAGCCACCTTTAAAGGGGATTCAAATACCATATATTTTTACAATGCAGAAAACAATGTAAAATAGAAGGAATTGTTTTTATTTGA
This sequence comes from Xenopus laevis, assembly GCF_017654675.1. Taxonomy (NCBI): domain Eukaryota; kingdom Metazoa; phylum Chordata; class Amphibia; order Anura; family Pipidae; genus Xenopus; species Xenopus laevis. The sequence continues at coordinate 95,966,297 of NC_054386.1, read as the reverse complement.
ATACATTTTGGGTCAAATATGTTCCATATAAGCATGAAAACTGTTCAGTCAAACTCAGCCCTTTGCTAAGTTTCCGGTTTCCCTGTAGTGTTATCCGATTGTGCAGCCGATGGGCATCTCTGCCTGTGTAATAGAGTTGCATTCAGTGAGGGATGACTGGGCGTGCAGAGGTGGGCGGTGCTGTTCATGTCACACTCAGTCAGTCCCTGCATTCCTTCTACAGACTGGATCTTACTGCTCCTTTCCTTCTCTGCTGGTTTCTTTCACTCTCTGCTCCATTTGTTTAACCCCCCTTCCTCTCCCTCTGTTTCACCCTCCCTCCACTACTCGTTTCTTTCACTCTCAGCTGTGTTCCTTTTACTTCCTCCCCTGCTCCTTTCTCTCCCTCTCTGCTCATTTTCCCCCTCCCTCCACTTCTCCTTTCTTTCACTCTCTGCTGTGTTCGTTTTTCTCCATTTCCCCCCACTGCTCCTTTCTTTCTCTCTGCTCTATTCATTTAACCAGTTCCTCCCCTGCTCCTTTCACTCCCTCACTGCTCACCCCCCCATCACTACTCATTTGTCACTCTCTGCTCTATTCATTTAACCTCCACCTCCCTATCCCTCACTGTTCACTTTTCTCCCTGTCTGCCTTGTTCTTTTCCTTGTCCCTCCCCTGCTTCTTTCCCCCTTACCCAATGCTTGTTCCTCTCCTTAGCGGATATTGGTTAAAAAAAATAAAAACAAACTATAACATTTTGTAAATAAAAACATACAATATCATTTTGTATACAAAAAGCTATGAATTTTTTTTAGGTTTTCCTTTTTTTTTTTTTTACACCTTGCATCTGTTATTAGATGTTACACAATTCCAGAACATCAGCTGCATTTATCTCCTTACAACTCCCTGCACCTGACAATAAACTGTTCCAGAACAATTGCTTTTTTCCCGTACAACTCCCTGCACCTGTCAATAACCTGTTCCACAACAGCTGCCTTTCCCTTGCAACTCCCTGCACCTGATCATAAAATATTCCAAAACAGATGCATTTTCCATTGCAACTCATTGCACCTGATAAACTCTTCTAGAACAGCTGCTTTTCCCTTGCAACTCCCTGCACCTGACCACAAACTGTTACAGCGCAGCTGCATTTTTCCCTTGCAACTCCCAGCACAAGATCATAAAAATGTTTACATTTGGCTGCTACAGCTCAGGAGTTCAGCCTGTCAATCAGTGCTGTGACCACTTCCTGTGAGAGAATGAACAGACACTCCCACTCTTCATTTCAGTCTAGACACTGACCTGAGAGGTTCTCATTGCAGCTCTGATGTAATGACACTTTTAGCAGGTAAAATGCATTCAAAATGTTTTTTTTCTGCATCATTACATTGTTTGAGGAAAGATTAATCATATATCTGAATATGAAGGTTATGCAAAATGTCCCCTTTAAATGTAAAAAAAAATAAAAAAAGTTGGAGAGTAAGATAATCTCTGTCTACTTGCAACATCAAGGTTACTCTGTTTGGCAGTTCGCCTGGTTATGTGTCAGATTTGCCTCAGTCAGGGATTCAAAATTATGCACCTGCTTTGAACAACACATAATGACTCCAAGAACAACCTGTTACTCACGAGCCACTGCTTGGGGATCACTGGTCTAAGGATGGGATATACCTGGAATACACAAGACTCATGAGTATATCATTTATATAGGGAATATTGACTTACCAAGAGGTTCAATGCTCCTATAAAGATCTATTTCTGCTAATACAACTTTTCCCATCTATTGTAAACTTCCCTCTGCCACTCCAAAATCGCCTTCTGTTTCCTTTTTCTTCTTACTGTTCTTAAAGGGGCTGTCCACTTTTTTCTTTTTGCTACCCAAAACATGATCGATTATGTTCCCCTCAGTATCATATGTGTTATGTAAAGACTATAAAAACTATAGCTGGGTTTCTGAAGCAAACACAACGTATTTACCATGGCAGGGCAGCCGTTTTTTTTTATATTTTAATTACTTTAAGGCACTATTTTTTGTTGTTACTGTTCCTTCAATATAGTCAATCACCGTAAATGATTAAATGGAATAAATAGAAAATAGAGGTGCACAAAATGACACACCCATAGGATTTACAATGGGATTCTATAGTACAGCTTCTGAAGCAAACGAACCAGTTGTTACTGTTCCTTTAAAGGAATTGTTCAGTATAAAAATAAAAACTGGGCAAATAGACTGTGCAAAATAAAAAAAAATGTATCTGATATAGTTAGTGAGCCAAAAATGTAATGTATAAAGGCTGGAGTGACTGGATGTGTAACATAATAGCCAGAACACTACTTCCTGCTTTTCAGCTCTCTAACTCTGAGTTAGTCATTGACTTGAAGGGGAGTCACATGGGACATAACTGTTGCTTTTGAATCTGAGCTGCAAATATGTCCCATGTGGCCCCCCCTTCAAGTCGCTGACTAACAAAGCGTTAGAGTTTTGTATGTTGAAAACCAATAATGCATTACCTATAAAAATATATATAAGCTGCGACACATAAGAATAATTATAAGACTGAAACCTCAAAGTGAATGTTATTTTTTTTTTCCCCCATTGATAAACATATACTGTAATATTTAAAGGTCCCTGGTTGAGGACATTGCTTAATTATTCACACTCCAGCCTGGAAGAAGCATGCCATCTCAATATTCTATTTTTGAGAGTTTTCAAATAATATGGGTGAAGTAAACATGCACGTGGCGCAACCACAAAAGGCAGCAATATAAATAAGTACATTTTTTACAGAATATTTAATTGGTACAGCATATTTAATTGACTATATTTAGAAAGTGTCTTATTTCAGAATGCTGAAGTGTATATTACATTTTTATTTTCAAAAAAGTTTCCCTTTAATCTTGTCACTTTTATGCTGCTGGGTGTTCCTCCCCCTCCCCCGCACTAGTGTGGGTGCTGAGGGTTCATTTTCATTGCTCTCAATTAATCATACGGTGGTAATTCCATTACACAAAAGAGAAATCAAAAGCAAGGCACAAACTGTAATTTTGCTCATTTTCTGTACACAAATATAACATACACAAATGTATCACCATACTGAATCTAGTGGTAGTGGTAGTAGTAGTAGTAGTAGTAGTAGTAAAGAAATTGTAGTAATGTCATACCGTTGAAACGGTTGATTTAGAACCCCCCTCCAGTTATTATAAGTTGACATTTGTTCCAGATCCAGTGTAACTGTAGTTTGTATTGCAGGGCTCCTGTTTCTGCCTCTGTGTTTTGCCTCGGAGAATCAATGGGTGGCCGTGTCTTCTGCTATAGAGATCTGTGGCTTTACGTGCAACCAGTACGGAGTTTATCAGCTGGATCGTGTCCCTCCTGCCCCCATCTTGGAATTTATTTGCCCTGACAAATCAGCACGTGCATTCGTGAGAATCTACGACCCATACAATGAGCGCGTTTTAGTTAATGAGACCTCCGGCTGCTGCCTCATTGGAAATGCTCAGAGATCAGACACTGGTGACTATGCACTGGAATGGTCTGGGAAGGACAACTGGATCCGAACAACAACATGCCGGGTTATGGGTCAGTGACTGATTCACAAAGAAAATATCAGTTTACTGGAACGATCACTTTAGTTGGCTGCTTGAATAAAAAGCCACAGCTAACAAGGGATAACGGAATGTAGAACATACAGGGCCTGCAAAAGTTTTTGCACTATGAGCAGATGATTAAGTGCATGAAACGCATCAGACTTAATTGTCTCATGTCCTAATAAATGTGTTTATACTTTTACAACTTTTTTTCCTTGATTTGGTTTGGGAAACTTACGTTGTTCTCCAGCTGTGAGATTCTTCCCTTTTATCCATTTACTTTCCCATTAGAACTGCTTGACATTTGGTTAGTGTATCTAATTATCTTTGGCAGTATAATTTATATCTGGCAGATTGCACCATTTCTACACATTTTGTGGGAGGCCATTGTGGCTAGTTACACTGCAGTTTCTTTTTAATTTTAAAATCTGACACAGGGCTAGACATATTGTCAGTTTCCCAGGTGCCCCCAGTCATGTGACTTGTGCTCTGATAAACTTCACTCTTTACTGCAAGTTGGAGTGATATCGCCCTCCCCATCCCCAGGAGCCTAACAAAAGAACAATGGGAAGGTAACCAGATAGCAGCTCCCTAACACAAGATAACAGCTGCCTGGTAGATCTAAGAACAACACTCCATAGTAAAATCCAGGTCCCACTGAGACACATTCAGTTACATTGAGTAGGAGAAACAACAGCCTGCCAGAAAGCAGTTCCATCCTAAAGTGCTGGCTCTTTCTGAAATCACATGACCAGGCAAAATGACCTGGATGCACCTACACACCAATATTACAACTAAAAAATACACTTGCTGGTTCAGGAATTTAATTTTATATTGTTAAAGTGATTATTTTGCAGAGTAATTTAGAAATAAAAAATACATCATATAAATCATGACCGAATCCCCTTAAGCATTACTATAGCACTGGAGAGACTCCATCCTCACTCAAGTGAATTACTGTGTCCATTTGTGATACAACATCTGTCATTAAAATTTACTCTTGTTTTTTAAATACTTGGAAACTGCTTCTCACCTTAATAATTTCTCTCCCCAGACCCAGTCTCTGTGTCCAACATCACTACCAACCGCAGCGGAGAAACTGTGAGTGTGAGTGTTTCCTACAGTGGAGAGGAGGCCACAGTTCAGTGGACGTGGAATGGAGGAGCCCTGCCTGAGAGACACCAGCTGAGTGACAGTAACAAGACTCTCACTGTACCCAGTACTGACACTGGTACATTCACTGTCCTTGTCTCCAACCCAGTGAGTAGAAGCAGCACTGAGTACAATGTGACACTGCCAGCTAAAGGTGAGTCCCTAGTACTACATGTTGTATAAATGCCACTTATGATTTGTGATAGTAACTCAATGTGCATCAGCAATAACACTGGCACGTGCAATTGCTGCACATGTTGTACTAATACTTCAGAATTCCCCAAAAAACTGGACCCTGGAACCACCATTTCTACCTAGCTCAACCTATTCATTTACCCGGTAAAAAATGTATCTTTTATATTTTCCTGCTACATTACAGCATGATTGTATCATCACTTACTGTATATTTTACTGCTCTGATCAATGGCTACCACAGCACTCTGCTACTATTAAATCTTGCACAAGGGATATAGTAGTAGGCGGCCATTTTTCACATCATTGTCACTCTAGATGCAGCCAGGTGATTAAGGACTTAAAGGGGAAGGAAACCTAGTCGGCGCAAACCCCCACCCCCCTCCTTCCCCCCTGGCCTACCCCTCCCGCTGGGCAAATGCCCCTAACTTGTTACTTACCCTTCTGCGCAGGTCCAGTCCAGGGAGTTCACCGACGACATCTTCTTCCTGCTTTGAACGGCGCATGCGCAGTAGGATCATTTAGCCGGTACGATCTACTGCACATGCCTTTTGGCGCATGAGCAGTAGATCCGTACCGGCGAAATGATCCTACTGCGCATGCGCCAAAACGCCGTTCGCAGCAGGAAGATGATCGCGTGGAAGAAGATGTCGTCGGTGAACTCCCTGGACTGGACCTGCGCAGAAGGGTAAGTAACAAGTTAGGGGCATTTGCCCAGCGGGAGGGGTAGGCCAGGGGGGAGGAGGGAGGGGGGGCAATACACGGGAGGGGGATGTGGGGTTTGCACCGACTAGGTTTCCTTCCCCTTTAAAGGTGACATTTGCTGCAAAGCAGTTCCTTTAGTCTAGTAGTAGATTCTCTTTTCTTGGTCTCTTAGTTAGAGACTCTCCTCGATTAAAATTAAGTAGAGAAGCTCCGAATCCAGGATTTGGTTCGGGATTTGGCCGGATCCTTGTGCCCGGCCGAACCAAATCCGAATACTTATTAGCATATGCAAATTAGGGGCGGGGAAATCACGTAACTTGTCACAAAACAAGGAAGTAAACATGGTTTCCCCTTCCCACCCCTAATTTGCATATGTAAATTGGCATTCGGTTCATATTCAGCCAAATCTTTCGCAAAGGGTTTGGGGGTTCGGCCGAATCCAAAATAGTGGATTTGTTGCATCCCTAAATTTAAGAGACAATGGGAGGGTCCATGGAACATTAGAAGTATTTCCTGCCATCACAAAGCACAGAGGTTGGATAAGAGGAAATCATTATTTCCACACACCCCTCAAATGATCAGATTTATGACGTTGTCTAATTTTATTATTATAATATAAATATCTTTTTTTTTATTGACAAATGTGTTTTTTTTCCTTTCTAGAATCAGAATCACAGTCTAAAACTGGGATGATTGTTGGAATTCTTTTTGGTTTCCTTCTGTTTTTTGTCACCTGTGGAATGGTTTATTGGATAGCGACAAGGAAAAAGCAAAAGACAAACAGATGTCAATATCCCAAGGGAATGTGCTGGAAATGGCAGAGCTGTGAGAGTGTTATATGAATTATGTAATAATATAATTGTAGTTATAACTTTAGCAATAACCTTTACTTATATTATCGAGTGGCCTGTTGCATTGAAGTCTAAGGTTTCTGAGATTATTCCAGAATAATCTGATGCTAAAAAGCGTTCGAGCTGCAGTGAATCAAGCATCGCTATCCCTGTGCCTTTCTTTGCCATTTTATTTGTGAAACCAATTTTTTGGAAGGTACTTTTTAAAATGGCAAAATATTATGGTCCAAGTTCCCAGTAGCCACAGGTCATTTCAACCCAAAATGTGAGACTGTGAGGCAGGTGAACAAACGATGCAGTTACTGGAATGTTCTTCATACAAATCTGCCCAAATATCTACGGATCTAATCAATCCACTGATATTTGCTAGTATTGGTCAGTTTAATGGTGGGCCACACACTAGCTGGACTGTTTGATTTTACCCTCAGACAGTAGCTAGATTTTATAATGAGGGTGGATCCCTGCAGTTCTATCAGTCGCCGACCCAACTGCATTGTTTTTTTTTTACTGGACCAATAGCTATCTCAACAAGTTTTAGATAAGGGGGTTCTTTTTTCTCGACCCCTGTGCCTGTCTCTTTAGTGGTACCATAACTTTGGCAATTCCACTTAAAAATTAGTGGTTACTTTTTTTACTTGAAAAGCAGGGTCTGGCAGTTAAACTTAACTAACCGCCTCACTCACCAATTAAAGGAGAAGGACAGGCTAAAATTAAGAAGGCTTTTTCAGAAAGGTCTATAATAAATACATTGGTAAACCCTCAAAGTAATGCTGCTCTAAAAAGAAACACCACATTTCTTTCCTTCTATTGTGTACTCATGGGCTTCTGTATCAGACTTCCTGTTTTCAGCTTAAACCTCCAGGGCTTGGGCTTGAGCATGCTCAGTTTGCTCCTCTCTCACTCCTCCTATCCCTACTGTAATCTGAGCCCAGAGCTATTAGTGACCAGGGAGAGACTCAGGCAGGAAGTGATGTCACACCAAGCTAATATGGCAGCTGCTATCCTAAACAAACAGAGAGCTTCCAGAGCTGTTTACTCAGGTATGGTAAAGCATTCTGCAGAATAAATATAGTGTTATAGCTTGCACTATTGTGGCCAATCTATTGGCAATAAACTGCTTCGGTTCTTCTGTAAGAGGGCAACTTTTATATTCAGCTTTTAGACAATTTTAGCAAAAGGTGAAATGCATATATTAATCAAGTTCATCCATATGATCAAATCGTTTATACTTTTTTGATACACCAGGATATAAAAAAGCCCAGATGATTGTCCACAGATGAGGGAAAAATTCCTTCCTGAGTTTAAGCAGCAGTCAGACCAGTCCCTGGATGAGTATTCATACCCATAGGCTTGTACAGTATTTTCTCTCTTGCTAAAAGCCAAACCCCTTTTTTTAAATTTGGTATTAATTCTCTGCAAGGATATCAGAATTAAATTAGAAATATTCCTTTGTTGTGTGGGGGGAGGATGGAAGAGTTGGGGGAGTACCGTATATACCCGAGTATAAGCCGAGTTTTTCAGCATCCAAAATGTGCTGGAAAAGTTTACCTCGGCTTATACTCGGGTCAGCGGGCAGTAGCTGAGATTGCAGTCACTTTTAACCATTCCTATACCAACAGTTCACTTGGGGAGAGACTGCAATATCCCACAATGCCCTCTGTTGGTTATATGAAAGAATAACAGTGCGCCCTCTGTTGGTTATATCAAAGAATAACAGTGACTGCAATATCACACAGCGCCCTCTGTTGGTTATATGAAAGAATAACAGTGCGCCCTCTGTTGGTTATATCAAAGAATAACAGTGACTGCAATATCACACAGCGCCATCTGTTGGTTATATGAAAGAATAACAGTGCGCCCTCTGTTGGTTGTATCAAAGAATAACAGTGACTGCAATATCACACAGCGCCATCTGTTGGTTATATGAAAGATTAACAGTGACTGCAATATCACACAGCGCCCTCTGTTGGTTATATCAAAGAATAACAGTGACTGCAATATCACACAGCGCCCTCTGTTGGTTATATGAAAGAATAACAGTGACTGCAATATCACACAGTGCCCTCTGTTGGTTATATGAAAGAATAACAGTGACTGCAATATCACACAGCGCCCTCTGTTGGTTATATGAAAGAATAACAGTGCGCCCTCTGTTGGTTATACGAAAGATTAACAGTGATGGCAATATCACACAGCACCCTCTGTTGGTTATATGAAAGATTAACAGTGATGGCAATATCACACAGCACCCTCTGTTGGTTATATGAAAGATTAACAGTGATGGCAATATCACACAGCGCCCTCTGTTGGTTATATGAAAGAATAACAGTGACTGCAATATCACACAGCGCCATCTGTTGGTTATATGAAAGATTAAAGGAAAACTATACCCCCCAAACAATGTAGGTCTCTGTTAAAAGATACTGAGTAAAACAGCTCATATGTAAAATCCTGCTTCATGTAAATGAACCATTATCATAATAATATACTTTTTTAGTAGTATGTGCCATTGGGTAATCATAAATAGAAAATTGCCATTTTAAAAAATAAGGGCCGCCCCCTGAGATCGTAAGATTCACTGTGCACACATATAAACCACATGTAAGGTCACATGAGCCAATTAACAGACAGAGTTCTGCCTTTTGCTTCCTCACTTCTTCCTGTTACAGTTAGTGTTGTAGTATTTCTGGTCAGGTGATCTCTGAGGCAGCACAGATAGAGTCACGAAATGGTGGTTCAAGGCAAGAGATGTAAAAGGGCAATATTTATGTAAATATATATTCCAGTTTGGTAAGATTCTTTAATATGTCATTCAATTTGATATAAACTATCTGTTGCTTAAGTATTCATTTTGGGGGTATAGTTTTCCTTTAACAGTGATGGCAATATCACACAGCGCCCTCTGTTGGTTATATGAAAGAATAACAGTGACTGCAATATCACACAGCGCCCTCTGTTGGTTATATGAAAGATTAACAGTGATGGCAATATCACACAGCGCCCTCTGTTGGTTATATGAAAGATTAACAGTGACTGCAATATCACACAGCGCCCTCTGTTGGTTATATGAAAGATTAACAGATGGCAATATCAAACAGCACCCTCTGCACATGGTAGTGGGACAGTGGGACAATGCACACAGTAATCCGTTTGGCAATTCTCTGTCACCATCAACTTTGCAAAGAAGTCCGGTTGATCGCTGGGGGGGGTCTCTTTGGCGGAATGTGCGCTGCTGGGAGACAGGGCTGTAGTTGTGTCTAGGCTTATACTAGAGTCAATAAGTTTTCCCAGTTTTCGTAGGTAAAATTAGGTACCTCGGCTTATACTCGGATCGGCTTATACTCGAGTATATACGGTAATGCTTTTCTTCTGTAATTAACCATATAACGAATCAAATATTCTTGTATCCTATGTAAAGTAAAATAAAAGCGCATATTTATAACAGTCTTGGAAATATTTGTTCACAGATTGAATAGGCTGCAATATACATTCAGCATAGATTTTGGGGAACTCCTCTCCCATTGGAGCCTGTTACATTGTGTCCTGTTGTTGTAAGTTCACAAGTGAAATCTGGATCAGATCTGTAGTTTATTTTATGCGGTGGAACTGAGGTTTCTGGTGTGTTATTATCCATGGAGTTAAATGAATACTAATTTGCTGATACCAATGTCTTAATATCTTAGTATAGATGTAAGGGGTTTCTCCAGGGGCCGTGTCCTTCCTTTTCCCCATACAGAAACAAAAACCAGGGTTGCAAGTGAAACATCCATAGTTTTATGTGCAGGCTCTCAGTCACACCTGCACACCATCACATAACTAGTACATCCGTCTGACACAATCCCAGTCCCCGCAGGTTAACCAGAGTTTGCTCTAAACATTCCCAAAGGGTCTCATCTGGCAAATTAGGTAGGGTAGTCACTCGTAGCTCCAGTCCCCGCCTATTTCCATAATCCAGTGCTCTTTCAGCACCCCTTAGCTATTCCAATCAGGTTTCCCCACTGGCCTGAAGCCCATCGAACCCTCTCTTGCCTGAACCCTTCCTCTAGGGTCCCTAACTTGTGGGGTATCCCAGGGGTACTATCCCCACTAATCTCCTCGTTGGGACATAGGATGACCCATACTAAATATTCTATCTCATGCTCCTAGTGCCTGCTGCACTTGTCACTTACCTATTCTAGCCTGTCACCGTCTGTTCTCCTTCTCCAGTAATGCTGACTGTTCCCTCCCATTGAAGACACCTAGTCTGAGTGTGGCTGCCCTTTTATACCCTTCTGCCCCTAGTGGTTGGGGTAAGATACTACAACAAACTTACTCTATTAACTATACTGCCACTTGTTGGCTAAATAAGAAACTAACACCTAAATAACATGTTGCTACTGCCATCTATTGGTGAACTTCACACACTGCACACAATAGTAATATTTTACATTTTCACACACACTCACAATTTGTTACACATATATTTCTTATCAAATGTGTTATTAAAATGCCAGGAGTGATTAGTATACAAGTGTCACATGACCTTAGACTATGGACAGGGCTGTATTTAGGTCTGGTGCCACTCTATAGCTCCCCTGAATGTGCGGTATAGGTCACTTCTGCATAAACATTCACACCCAGATTCATGGAAAATTGGCCTTGTGCCCCAACCTTCACTCCCCCCCTCCCAGATCTGCCACCAGATTTACATGGCAAGTCTCTTGTGGCAGCTGCAGGGGGGGTTATTTTAGTCTGAAAACAATTTCCAATCATATGGGCACCTGAGTGTGACCCCCTCAGTCTATACACACACACACACGAGACCCGCACTCCATTTTGTCGTGAATTAAATGTGTGTTATTTTCAATATATATCCAACGTTTGGGCCCACATTAAGGCCTTTTTCAAGGACAAATTGCTAGTGAGTGGGTGCATAGTTAAATACCCTTAGAATTGTCACCCAACATGACGTCATAGGCAGTTAATAAAAAAAAAAAAAAAAAAAGCCTTACATAAAACAGTTCCTTCATTTGTATTAACTGATAAATACTTGAATCCACAAGTACAGCACTTTCTGACCAGAGGTCCATAGATGTAGAAGCTGTGTCATGTGCAACGCCTGATCTTACTCCACTCAGATGCAGTTGAACTGCAGACTTTCAGCTTTAATTCAGTGGGTTGAACCAAAAGATTGTATAAAAATGTGAGGAATGAAAGCCTTTTTTTTAACACAATCACTTCATTTCAGGGGCTCAAAAGCAATTGGACAATTGAGTCAAAGGCTATTTCATGGGCAGGTGTGGCCAATTCCTTGGTAATGTCATTATCAATGAAGCAGATAAAAGCCCTGGGGTGTAGGTGGAACAGACAACATGAGGACAAAGGAGCTCTCCTTGCAGGTGAAACAAGTCGTCCTTAAGCTGCAAAAACAGAAAAAAAAAACATCTGAGGAATAGGAATGCACAGGGCAAGTATTCGAGCTGCCCTTGACCCGGATAGAAAGAATGTGACTTAAGGTGGCCATAGACGTAACAAGAAAGATCGTTCGTTTTAATACACACGTGTAGAGCTGAATCGTCCGATATACAGGTAGATATACGGGAAGAAACAATAGAATTCTACCTGTATCTGACGATTCAGCACTAACAATGGCCGATGTTTGGGTCCCTTCAAAGGCACCCGATCAAAATTTTCTGTCCAGCCCGATCGACGAGCCGACCGATATCCAAGTCTTCTGCCGATATCGGTTGGCTCTTTTTCCACCATGCACGCAACGAATATCAGACGAAAATTAGTTTCGTACGATATTATCTGTGCGTCTATGGCCACCTTAAGGAAGGCAAAAAGAAACAAGATATAGCTCAACAGCCAGTGGCAAAATACTGGTCTGAATGCAAACATGATGCATCGACATTCAGGTGTATACCTACTGATGTGATTAAACCCCGACAAAGAGGGGGCGATATTGAGAATGAACTACTATGGAGAGAAGCCTTCTAGATTGGGCAAACAGCATATAATTGCTTCTTAACTTAAACATCTTAAATATCCTGAAACTGAGGGCATTTATCCTTTAGATAATTCATCCAGTTGAAACGGCAGATTAAAGAGTTAGATATGTTGCGAAAAAGGGACAAGGAAACTTAAAAATAGAAATATATGTTACAGTTTATATATACAAATTTTATTGTGACTTTGTATTTGGTTATGCTTTTGTATCATACAGGATAAAACATGCACCGTTTTTATGAATAGTATTGCACATATTTAAGAACATTTTTAAAATAAATTTTAGAGAGACTTTTACGAAATGCGCTAATTATATGTAAATGAGACGGAACACTATTGGCCGGATTTCACACTATGAGGTGACTTTGGCGCCTTTTTGTATTGTTAACACTATTTAAAGTTTTATTGCACATTGTATATCATCCTTGAAAAAGGTCCCAAGAGGGACCGAAACGTTGGACCGCTGAAAAAATGTGTGTATAAATAAAAGACACTTATTTCACCAAGGGAAGTGCTGGCCCAGGAATGCTTTATTCCATACTGCGAGATATGAATGAAAATTGCCCCTGCACCCCTGAGATTGGAGGAGCTGAGTGCAGAAGATATATTACTCTCTCTCTCTCTCTCTCTCTCTCTCTCTATATATAGACATATAGACAAATGCAAGAGATCCTCTGCACTCAACCCATTATCAATATATTTAAGACAGAGACATTTTGTGCATACTGCTACTGAAAAATGCCTTACCCTTTAAACAAAACAGGGATTGTTTGTCCATATATTGCAATATATTTAAAGGGATACTTTCATGGGAAAATTTTTTTTTCCAAAATGAATCCGTTAATAGTGCTGCTCCAGCAGAATTCTCCACTGAAATCCATTTCTCAAAAGAGCAAACAGATTTTTTTTATATTCAATTTTGAAATCTGACATGGGGCTAGACATATTGTCAATTTCCCAGCTGCCCCAAGTCATGTGACTTGTGCTCTGATACATTCAGTTACATTGAGAAGGAAAAACAGCAGCCTGCCAGAAAGCATTTCTCTCCTAATGTGCAGGCACAAGTCACATGACCAGGGGCAGCTGGGAAATTGACAAAATGTCTAGCCCCATGTCAGATTTCAAAATTGAATATAAAAAAATCTGTTTGCTCTTTTGAGAAATGGATTTCAGTGCAGAATTCTGCTGGAGCAGCACTATTAACTGATTCATTTTTTCCCCATGACAGTATCCCTTTAAGCTGAACAACTACGTCACAGTCATCCCATATCTGGCCAGTCCTATGCTCAATTTTATCTTATTCATTAAGAATTCTATTGCTTCATTATACATTTTACAAAGGGACTAAGTTGTACCTGCAACTTACTTGCTGCTTTCAAAGTAAAACTCCTAAACTTGGCTGCCCTTTTATTAGACACCAGTGGGATCACCTGACTATAGCTGGAGGGGGTGGGAGCTACAACATGGAGCTGGTCACTGCTCCTGTATAACTATAACAAACAAGGGAAAGCTTAAATATATTGCAATATATGGACAAACAATCCCTGTTTTGTTTAAAGGGTAAGGCATTTTTCAGTAGCAGTAGCACAAAATGTCTCTGTCTTAAATATATTGATAATGGGTTGAGTGCAGAGGACTCTTGTAGTTGACTATATGTATTTTGTGGTCACAGCCTCATTGCACCCCCCCCTAATGGTTTTAAAAATTAGTTTTATATATATATCTATCTATCTATCTCTATCTATATATCTATATATCTATATATCTATATCTCTATATATCTATATCTATATCTCTATATCTATATATATATATCTCTCTATCTCTCTCTATCTCTCTCTATCTATATCTATATCTATCTATATATATCTATATCTATATATATCTATATCTATATCTATCTATATCTATCTATATCTATATCTATATCTATCTATATCTATATCTATCTATATCTATCTATATCTATATATATCTATATGTATGTATGTATATCATGGTGCCCTTCTGAGCACCTTTTTTAATTTTAGCATTTTTACACTGCTAATATCAGGATTAAAGGAGAACTTAACCCCCACTAACAAAAACCCCTATCGGAAGAGCCAGAAGTCGCCCATGAGCTCCGCTGCGCTTATTCTGCACCTGTAGCCGTTATCACCTATGGGGGGGAGCAGGGAGGGGGGACTGTAGTGTACTGGGTAGGGGTTTTTATCAGTGGAGGGGTTGAGTTCTCCTTTAAAGGAACTGTAACAACAACAGAAAATGTTATAAAAAAAATCTATTCTACCCACACTAGTAATAAATGTACCCTGCATAAAGTTTATTAATATCAATTCTTTATTAAACAAAAATTCTGTGAGGAAACACTGCTTCCTGTCTACTGGAAAAACAGCTATAGGGTGATTCACTCTGCAGGATCTGAGCTCCACATCTTCCCCTTACCCGACATCTCCCACAACTGGATGAGGCTTTTCTCATACCTTTTTCTCATACCTCCCAACTGTCCCTTTTTCGGAGGGACAGTCCCTCTATTGACAGCTCAACCCGCAGTCCCTCATTTGTACTGGAAAGTCCCTCTTTTCTCTGCACTGAACAGCCAGAAAAAGAAACAAAGTTTCTCACTTAATTGGCTTTTAGCAGAGAGCCCAGAACAGCTAACAGGTGCAAATAAGATACTTTGTAACAATTTTGAGACACAAAAACACAGTTTAGATAAGGAGAAATATTTTCAACCTTTCATAACCTGCCAAATTTTGTAAAACAAACATGGTAATTAGGGGGTGTGACCACAGAAAGGGGTGTGGTCAAAAAAATGCTGTGCTACATGCGGGAAAAAAATTTTTGTCCCTCTTTTTACTTCCAAAATCTTGGGAGGTATGTTTTCTGCCGGTGGAGACTGGGCAGGGGGAGGGGCCGTGATGCCTGGGGCGTGGCTATCTGCGCAGTGATCTGCGCTTGGCCGGGGGAGAAGTTCCACAGGAACCAAAGGGAAGGCGAGTTGATACACTTATAGCTTTCACTCAGACGCGTTTGTACTGGGTTTGTCCCTAATAAGACACACTAGTTCGTTACACACGGACGCGTTATGTTTCGCTTACAGACAAGAATGAAGGACTCCCGGAACCAGAGGATTGGGATAAAGAAGAGCGGACACTTGGAGACGAGCGGGAGGCGAGAGAACAATAACAGACGTTGGTTTCCCTCAGTATTTCCGGTTACACTCGCCTGGAGATCGCCGGAAGCGCAACTGTGGCCTGTGGGGCTGAGAACTCTGCACAAAACGTCTCACTTGTTGACTTTACCGACACGGGGCGCATTTATGTCGCTTACTGTCTGCCTATGGGAACAATATGGCGCCTTGGACTTCTAATATGTGTTACTGTCTCTTCCTGGTCGCTCTGCCTTCAGAAGGACGTGCCGAATAGTTGGTACCGCCTCTTTGTTCTATATATCCAGTCACTGTCGATTGCCGTGCGGTAGAACGTACTCACATCAGATCTCCGGTGTGTATTGTTGTGTGACCGACATATAACGCTGGTCTGTGAGGCAATTATCTGAGGATCTTTCTAACAATGTCCGGACTGATTACTGTAGGTGAGTGATTACGGTAGAGGAGTGATTATAAGTTATTATATTATTATTATAAGTGTAATTAATAGCGCTGTCATGTTCTGTGGCGCCTCACTCACAGTATAAGAGTGTTTTTATTAGAGGGACACTAAATCCTAAACGTCAATGTTTAAAAAAAAAAAAAAAAAAAGCTGGTCTCCTTGTAATAACTGTGTGATGCAAATCTCACTATATATTTATTTATTGCTTAGTTCACATTTATTATTTGTATAATACAGAACTCATTATATTTCCTCCAAGATCTTCCCCTGTCCCTCAGAGATCACTCACAGTAAACAACACCACCTTTCATTCCACCACACAGGCTGCCTAGGAGTCATCTTAGACTCTCATCTGTCTTTTTCACCTCACATTCAAACACTTGCAAAATCTTGTCGTATTCAACTGCGCAACATTGCTCGAATACGACCCTATCTCAGTTCAGAATCAACTAAAACACTGATTCAGTCTCTCATCATCTCCCGCCTTGATTACTGCAACTTACTCCTCACAGGTATTCCAACAAGTCGCCTTTCACAACTCCAATCTGTTCTAAACGCGGCCGCTAGACTCATTCATCTATCTCACCGCTCAACATCAGCTGCTCCCATATGTATGTCCCTTCACTGGCTCCCAATCTCTTCTAGAATCAAATTCAAATTACTTACACTCACATTCAAGGCCCTTAATAATGAAACCCCTCCCTATACTTCATCTCTAATCTCCAAATACTCTCCTTCACGAAACCTACGCTCTGCTTCTGATCTTCGCCTCACTTCTCCTCTCATCACTTCTGCCCATTCGCGTCTACAAGACTTCTCTCAGGCTTCTGCTTTTCCCTGGAACTCTCTGCCACAAGCTGTCAGACTTTCTCCTTCTTTCCAAACTTTCAAGCGCTCCTTAAAGACCCATCTGTTTAAAGAGGCTTATTCGATGTACCTTAATTAATCATTGCTGTATCAAAAATGACAAAGTGTTTATATAATCCTAATGTCTCAATTGTACCCTAACCTTTTAGTTTGTAAACTCTAATCTCTAGGTCCTTCTAACCCTATTGTACTCTGTAATCCTTGTCTGTTTTCCACCATTTATTCCCTGTTTGCTATAACTGCAGTAAAGCACTGCGTATCTTGACAGTGCTATATAAATAAATGATGATGATAATACAGGGGCAGCCGTTTGTATTCATTATTCTCTGATAAATAACAAGCTCAGATTATTATTATTATCAGATGCACTGGTCAGTTTCCCACCAGTCTGACCAGCAAGTAGTCAAGGAAGTTGTCAGGAGAAAGAGGCTGTTCTGATGTTCTTCTGCTTAGGAAACACATTACACTCTCTCGCAAATGTTTCCTTAGCAGAATAAACAGTCTTTCTCCTGAAAGAAACTTTTTAAGACGTAACTGTCCAGCAGGCGGCGATGTTGTAACAAAAAGCTTAAAGTATAAAAGAAGTGGCTTCTCTAGGTAACTGCTTCATGAAACTTTGTACAACCACATTTATAAAAGCAAAGTTTTCCACGTGAGCACTTCTGTATTCCCATGCAGAAAACACAGCTTCCAAAATGCAATTGTTTTCGTACCATTTACTTGCTTCAAAGTCGGCCTCAGATTGTTAACCAAAACGAATACTGCTGCAGAGTCTCCACTTTTAACACCTACATATACAAGCTAGATACAAAGATTATACACGGCTATTTACATAATTAACTTTGCTAGCCAGTAATCGAACATTGGAAATGAAACGAGGAGCAGAAACCACAGTGTAACGAAGGCAACCACACTGCAAGTTTGTGTAGATTAAACTACTAATCACAAAAGAAGAAAAAGAAGAAGTGAAATCAAAACACTATTAGTCCATAAACACTCACTTCAAAGCAAACTAGTTCAGTGTGGCGCCTATGTAGTATGATTGGCAAAACTGCCTTAAGTAAAACTTAACTTTTAATAAATTAGGCAAAAAAGAGGAGCGCCCACAACAAAGACAAACCCACTGCTAAAAGCCCATAAGGCCGCAGTGCAGGAACAATATCCTTAAAAAACATTCATTTAAAAACCAGCAAATGGTGGAACATTAACTAAAAAAACAAACAAACCAAGTTTACTCCATCACAGTAACATAATAAGTTGGGTTTAAAAGACACCCGTCCATTAAAGAACCAGTAACACCAATTTTTTTCATTAAAAAAATCAAAACTACACCCCCCAAATAACACCTATGTCCTACTGCATTATATATTAACCTTGGGTTTAGCTAAAAAAATCGCCAATAAAAATCACCTCCATGCTCTACAGGGAAAAGGCGATATGGCGACCAGCAGCCACAACTATGTACCTATATGCGCGGCCCCGACAGCTCTCCTCCTCACATGACTTCCGGAACAGGACTGAACCAGGAAGTTGCTTCATTCCATCGACATTGTACCTTCTCTTCCTCTGTCCTGGGAGGAGAGGCACACATGCAGGGACTGATTCAGAGGATCGCCAAAGGGCTGGGGGAGAGGCACACTAATGGAAGGGCTGGGGAGGAGAGGCACATGTGGAACGGCTGTTTTAAATGATTGCCGAAAAGCTAGGGGAGAGGCATACACAAACGGAAGGGCTTGGGGGGAGAGGGCTGCTTCAGAGGATCACCAAAGGGCTGGGGGGAGAGGCACACTAATGGAAGGGCTGGGGGGGGGAGAGGCACACATGGAATGGCTGCTTCACACAGTGGGGCTCATTTATCAACACTGGGCAAATTTGCCCATGGGCAGTTACCCATAGCAACCAATCAGTGATTAGCTTTTTAAAGCCAGCTGCAAGTAGAATAATGAATGCAGCAATTTGATTGGTTGCCATGGGTTACTGCCCATGGGCAAATTTGCCCAGTGTTGATAAATGACCCCCATAGGGTTAGAACAGATACTGACAGCGCAGAAGATGCTGCTAGATAACTATTGGTTGCTATGTGACGTCACTTCCGGAAGTCACGAACCAGAAAATTGGAACCCGAAGAACAGGAAGGGGCTCACTTGTAGGAGTGCAACTTCTGGTGGTTCAGTACATAACCGCTGCAATGCTAAATACTGACTGGAGTGTAGATCATGCCATCCGATTTTTTTACATTGTAATTATGTTATTTCTTGAGCTAAACAGGAAAATTTAAGCTACTCTATGTTTGATCTGTATGAGGTAGATAATTAGATTACCAGTACACAAATAATCCCTTTGCATAATTGTTTTCTATAAAGATAGCCATACATGGGCCAATAAAATGTTCCTACTCCACTCCTCTAGACTAATAAGATGTTCCTACTCCACTCCTCTAGACCAATAAAATGTTCCTACTCCACTCCTCTAGACCAATAAAATGTTCCTACTCCACTCCTCTAGACCAATAAAATGTTCCTACTCCATTCCTCTAGACCAAGTTGGCATCTTATTGGCTTGTGTTTAGGGCACTTAGCAGGGCCTGCCAAACCTATATTGGGCTAATTTGAAAATTCTGTCAGGCAAAGACAACTTTGGGCCGTGGATACAGGCATTGGGGCAAATTTGCTAAAGGGCGAAGTGACTAACGCTGGTGAAAATTCACCAGCGTGATGTAATTTCAGGACTTCGCCGATTTACTGTCGTAAATCCGCTAGCGAAGGACATAAGACTCTAGCGCTACTTCGCACTTTAATGGCAGGCAAATTTTCGCTTTGACGAATGGACGTAACTACACAAATTCACTAAGATGCGGATTTTACTGAACGTTACCTCTTGCGCCAGACTTGCCTTCGCCAGCTCAGACCAGACGAAGTGCAATAGAGTAGATGGGAGTTCCCAAAAAATGCTGGCGACTGTTCCGGTTTTCAGGGTGATAGGCTGCTAAAGATCGTAAGTTTTTTTTAGGGTAACTGGCTTCCCCCCTACAATTCCTTACATGTGGCACATAAACTATACTGTGGGCTCATGTGTAGGGCAATATAACAATTTTATTTTATTTTATTAAGCTTCCCTGGACTTGTGTAATGTATTTGCTGCAACATATACGTCCATTGTACTTTAACTTCCCGCCTTATGCAAATAAGACAACCCTAGCGCAACTTCGCTTTGCTTGCCGAATTAACACTAGTGAAACTTCGCCATTGTTTAGTGCCCTGGACGCATCTTCGCATTTTAGTCAATTAGCGTTGTCCTGGGGATTTTTCACCTGCCGATGTGAGCGAAGCCGTCGCTGGCAAATTTCCGGAGGTTAGTGAATTTGCCCCATTGTCTAATAGGTGTTTAAAGGCCTGGCATGTGATCGCATTATTGGTCCCAGGCCAGTGATCAGATCAGCCCAAATATGGCCCAGCATGTAGCTAGCCAAATCTACCAGAGATCTGCTCCAGCTTAAAACAAAAGTCACAAGAAAGGAATGAAAGCATGGGGTTAATTATGCAGAACTCATTTTTTACCCATGGCAAGCAATCGGATTGCTGCATTCATTATTCTACTTGCAGCTGGCTTTAAAAAATGAATCCCTGATTGGTTGCTATAGGTCACTGCCCTTGGGCAAATTTGCCCAGTGTTGATAAATGAGCCCCATTATCTCTATCAAAGCTGACGGTGATGCTATATGGTCAGACCATCTCATTTGTAGATGGTTCTGGGCCTGATTTGGCCACCCTCATGCTGGGTTAAATCAGGCTGATAGACCAATGACAGTTTATCCATTTTGGCCATTGGAAGAGACCCTCATTCTTTTACCAATTCACTCCTCATCAGAGGATTTTTGTACCTTAGATAACAGATAAGTACTACTATAGTTTATATAAACAAGCTGCTGTGTAGCCATGGGGCAGCCATTCAAGCACAGGATACACAGTAGATAACAGATAAGTACTACTATAGTTTATATAAACAAGCTGCTGTGTAGCCATGGGGGCAGCCATTCAAGCACAGGATACACAGTAGATAACAGATAAGTACTACTATAGTTTATATAAACAAGCTGCTGTGTAGCCATGGGGGCAGCCATTCAAGCACAGGATACACAGTAGATAACAGATAAGTACTACTATAGTTTATATAAACAAGCTGCTGTGTAGCCATGGGGGCAGCCATTCAAGCACAGGATACACAGTAGATAACAGATAAGTACTACTATAGTTTATATAAACAAGCTGCTGTGTAGCCATGGGGGCAGCCATTCAAGCACAGGATACACAGTAGATAACAGATAAGTACTACTATAGTTTATATAAACAAGCTGCTTGAATGGCTGCCCCCATGGCTACACAGCAGCTTGTTTATATAAACTATAGTAGTACTTATCTGTTATCTACTGTGTATCCTGTGCTTGAATGGCTGCCCCCATGGCTATTAGAATAGAATTACACTGGCACTCAAGGCAACTTCAATGCAGGGTTACCCCTTGCTGTTTATTTAGTGCAAACAGTGCAAACATTTGCAATGTTTTTTTATCAAGCATACTAAAGTGCTAATTATAATAAATTAGCATACAAAATTGAAAACCACGCCCTTAAATTGGCCAATCCATTGTATAGTCCAATCCGGGCCTGGTGTGCAAAGTTAGTGAAAAATTAATATAAAAAAGTATAACCCTAAGCAGAGTCCATGTGTAAACATTCATTGTGCAAGATGTGCTGATGAATAATCCCACAGTGAAAAGAATTCCTCCCATGTGCTAGAAAAAACAATGTATCTAAAAGAGAAATAAAGATTACAAAATCCTCAGGCCAAAGCCTGTTGTCTAAAAAGAAAAAAATGTAACATATCATAAACCACAAACTAACCCTAATAAAGATAAGGATAAATGACCTGTCCCTGGGGTATACAAAAGATCTTTCTTATCTGTAAAGAGACGGAAATTATTTGTAACAAACCTATTAATGACATGCCTACATAAGTACTTGGATAAATTGTATTCCTCATTAAGGGCTAGTCCACACGAGGAGATTCGGGGAGATTTTGTTGCTTGGCGACTAATCGCCTCGTCTTTTGAGCGACTATCTCCCCGAACTGCCTCGGTTAGGCAACTTCGGGCGACTATAGAAAACGCATGTGCATTAGCGCAGGCGACTTTTCATTGTACGTAGAAGACTTTTCATTGTAGCCTATGGGGGAAAACGCTGAGGCAGTTCGGGGAGATAAGTCGCTCAAAAGATGAGTCGATTAGTCGAAAATCACCGCCCGAATCTCCTCGTGTGGCCTTACCCTAAGGCCTTTCGGACTTCTGGACTGAAGCAGCCACATCCAGTACATTCTCTCTGGAGTAGCCTTCAATTTTTTTTATCTTGCCCTTGATTTACAATTACTTTTTCCAAAATTTGCCATCGTAATTGTGCCACACGATGTATGAAGAAATGCTTAGCCAGTAAAGTTTCCCTTTTTACTTTTGCTGTGTCCTTTTCCGTTTGTGTATTTCCTGGAGTCTGTGGTTTTTACATGAAATGCTGTAGCGAGCAAGGCCATGAAAATAATAATGTAAAAGAACATCTTCATTTATATTGGAAGTTTGGAACAACTG
The DNA here is from genome assembly GCF_017654675.1 of Xenopus laevis. Classification (NCBI taxonomy): domain Eukaryota; kingdom Metazoa; phylum Chordata; class Amphibia; order Anura; family Pipidae; genus Xenopus; species Xenopus laevis. The sequence continues at coordinate 95,943,732 of NC_054386.1, read as the reverse complement.
CTTAAAACTCTTCCATTTGTACTTTTAAGGAACAGTTCAGTGTAAAAATAAAAACTGGGTAAATAGATAGGCTGTGCAAAATAAAAAATGTATCTAATATAGATAGTTAGGCAAATATGTAATGTATAAAGGCTGGAGTGACTGGATGTGTAACATAATAGCCAGAACACCACTTCCTGCTTTGCAGCTCTCTTGCTTTCCACTGATTGGTTACCAGGCAATAACAAATCAGTGACTTGAGGGGGAGCCACATGGGTCATAACTTTTGCATCTATAAAGACTGGAGTGACTGGATGTCTTAACACAACAGAACACTACTTTCTACTTTTCACCTAGTCAGTGACTTTAAAGGAGAACTAAAACCCCTTTATGCAAAAGTCCCCTCCCTGCCTCCCCACTGCTAAGTGTTACCCCAGAATTGTGTCCCCTGTAGGATTACTGACCGCATATGCAGAGTCATTAGAGATTATGGGCACCATCGTTGTCGCTTCGGTAATCTTCGTGAAGTAAGCGGCGTATCAACGCATGCAAAATTGGAGCAGTTTTCCGGTTCGATACAACTGCGCATGCAGCGGAAATTGCCGAAGGGGAGGAAGAAGACCTGCAGATTACCCAAGCGCCAAAAGATGGAGCACGTGAGCTCCGATGCGCTGACCCTGCATGTGCGCTTCGTAATCCTACAGGGGAAACAATTCTGGGGTAACACTTGGCAGGGGGAGGAGGGACTTTTTGGGGGGGGGTTGAATTATATCACAAGGGACCTATTTGTTCATTAAAGGATAAGTAAACCTTAAAAATAATTGAATGTAAAATTGATGAGGGGGCTATTCTAAGCACTTCTGCAATGTACATTCATTATTTATTTTCTTTTATTTCCAAGATATTAAGGGATACATGTACTGTTAATATGAATGAATTTTGTTACAACAGCGCCACCTGCTGGTCAGTTTCCCACCAGTCTGACCAGCAAGTAGTCAAGGAAGTTGTCAGGAGAAAGAAAGAGGCTGCTCTGATGTTCTTCTGCTTAGGAATAAAATGAGAAACCTCAGATAACTTTTCTCACATCTTTTTTGCATATGCAAATCAGGGGTATGAAGGGGAAAGCATTTTTTACTTCCTTGTTTTGTGACAAAAAGTCACGCGATTTCCATCCCTGCCCCTAATTTATGTATGCAAATTAGGATACGGTTCGGCCGGATCCCGAACTGAATCCTGGATTCGGTGCATCCCTAGTGACTCCCCCTCAAGTCACTGATTGGTTACTGCCTGGTAACCAATCAGGGGAAAGCAGGAAGTAGTGTTCTGGCTATTATGTTACACATCCAGTCACTCCAGCCTTTATACATTACATTTTTGGCTAACTAACTATATTAGATACATTTTTTTATTTTGCACAGCCTATTTACCCAGTTTTTATTTTTATACTGAATAATTCCTTTAAGAAAATGGAAACAGCCAAATCCACCACTACCTTAACTAAAAATGTTGCCTCTTTCTGTTTTTCAGTTTCCCTGGTTTTGTTTGTTCCCTCAGCCGAGGCGCTCAAGCTTCAGGTGGCCGTTTCTTCAGAACTCCGTCTCTGTGGATTGACATGTGAGAGAGACGGCATTTACACACTGGACAGAGAGCCCCATGTTGGTATCTTGGAATACGCTTGTCGAGACAAATCGAAGAATTTCAATAGAGCGTACGAGAGCAGGACACTCCTGGATGAATCCTCTGGCTGCTGCATTATTAGAAATGCCCAAAAATCTGACACTGGTAACTACTTACTGGAATTCCACGAATATGGAAAAATAATGCAGCGGGTCTATATCACAACATGTGTGATAATGGGTAAGTATCTCTGGTGTTGATTTAGATATTGTATGGTTTTCTTTTTCTTGGACCATTGAAATCCTGCAAGTTTATACAGGAAGGGAGGGGGGAGGATGGATTTCCAAAATCCTTTTTATCCCATTTCTGTTAATTAAATCTAAAAATGTGACTAGTTATGAGCATAAAATTTCACCATGTACAGATTAGAACTTCCGCATTTCACCGCCAGCAAAAATAATTGCGAAACTGTGTAAAGAATTTTTTTTTTTATTTTCTTTGCAAAAAAAAAAAAAAAAAAGTTCAACAAACACATTTATTTTTTTCCTTCCCCATCAGCCAAAGGGATGTGAGCCGTCCCACTGTCTATATATATAGTGAATAAAGTACCCCCTCTTGTAAAATATAGGGATATTATAAGTTACCGAGGAGTTTCATGACCATATAAAAGTACGAGGCCGAAGGCCGAGTGTTTTTATACAGGTCATGGAACTCCGAGGTAACTTATAATATCCTCATATTTTACAACTGGGGGTAATTTATTAATTATAATACACAAATTTTAGTGAGTCATGTGACAGAAATTACATCACTACTCACCGTTTATAACTGATGACATCACTACTCACCGTTTATAAGGATATAATTTACAAGATATTCACGGCTTGCACATACATACAGTATACATATCTGGTTTATTCATTTGGGATACAAAGCACCCAGATATCATCTGTTAATGGTCACATGTATTATTCGTTGTGTCTGTGTAAAATCATAGATGACACTTTTTGCTTAAACCGCAGCACAGTGTAGTAGTAGTAGATACCATGACCAGTCAACCAGATAATGTCAAAAATAGCAGACATGTTTTTAAGAAATTGGCAACAGGGCAGCCTAGTGGATAAGGAGGTCCTCTAACAATGTAGGGGTGTGTGTAGCTGTGAAAAATAACTGGAGTAGTATAGGATCTGTTATCCAGAAACCCCAGTAGCTTTTACTTAAGATATAATTAAAGGAACAGTAACGCCAAACAAATGAAAGGGTTTTAAAGTAATGACAATATCAATTACCATTGTCCTGCACTGGTAAAACTGTAGAAACTCTACTATAGTTTATATAAACAAGCTGCTGTTCCCATGACAGGATCCCTTTAAAGGTGATACAACCATTAAGCAATAGTCTGAGCTTGTAGGAAGAAGCATGTCGTCATTCTCTACTCAAGTTAGTCATTTGGATCCCAAGATATATATATACTTTATCTGTCTGCTGATATTTGTATCTTGTCTGTTTGTAATGTTTATTTCTTCACGTCATGTCACATTTCCTTATTTCTCTCCCCAGACCCAGTCTCTGTGTCCAACATCTCTACCAACCGCAGCGGAGAAACTGTGAGTGTGAGTGTTTCCTACAGTGGAGAGGAGGCCACAGTTCTGTGGACGTGGAATGGAGGAGCCCTGCCTGAGAGACATCAGCTGAGTGACAGTAACAAGACTCTCACTGTACCCAGTACTGACACTGGCACATTCACTGTCCTTGTCTCCAACCCAGTCAGTCTCACCAGCGCTCACTATAACCTCACACTCCCAGGTAAGAGACAGTAACTAGACTCTCACTATAACTTCACACTCCCAGGTAAGAGACAGTAACAACACTCTCTCACTATAACTTCACACTCCCAGGTAAGAGACAGTAACTAGACTCTCACTATAACCTCACACTCCCAGGTAAGAGACGGTAACAACAGTCTCACTATAACCTCACACTCCCAGGTAAGAGACAGTAACTAGACTCTCACTATAACCTCACACTCCCAGGTAAGAGACAGTAACTAGACCTCACTATAACTTCACACTCCCAGGTAAGAGACGGTAACAACAGTCTCACTATAACCTCACACTCCCAGGTAAGAGACAGTAACTAGACTCTCACTATAACCTCACACTCCCAGGTAAGAGACAGTAACTAGACCTCACTATAACTTCACACTCCCAGGTAAGAGACAGTTAGAACACTCTCACTATAACTTCACACTCCCAGGTAAGAGACCGTAACTAGACTCACTGTACTCAGTACTAACTCTGACACACAGTAGATAACATAAGTACTACTATAGTTTATATAAACCAGCTGCTGTGTAGCCATGGGGGCAGCCATTCAAGCACAGGATACACAGTAGATAACAGATAAGTACTACTATAGTTTATATAAACAAGCTGCTGTGTAGCCATGGGGGCAGCCATTCAAGCACAGGATACAGTAGATAACAGATAAGTACTACTATAGTTTATATAAACCAGCTGCTGTGTAGCCATGGGGGCAGCCATTCAAGCACAGGATACACAGTAGATAACAGATAAGTACTACTATAGTTTATATAAACAAGCTGCTGTGTAGCCATGGGGGCAGCCATTCAAGCACAGGATACACAGTAGATAACAGATAAGTACTACTATAGTTTATATAAACAAGCTGCTGTGTAGCCATGGGGGCAGCCATTCAAGCACAGGATACACCGTAGATAACAGATAAGTACTACTATAGTTTATATAAACAAGCTGCTGTGTAGCCATGGGGGCAGCCATTCAAGCACAGGATACACAGTAGATAACAGATAAGTACTACTATACTTTATATAAACAAGCTGCTGTGTAGCCATGGGGGCAGCCATTCAAGCACAGGATACACAGTAGATAACAGATAAGTACTACTATAGTTTATATAAACAAGCTGCTGTGTAGCCATGGGGGCAGCCATTCAAGCACAGGATACACAGTAGATAACAGATAAGTACCACTATAGTACCTTGCAGGGTGATGTAGGGAATGCCAGGTTGGTGCATTTTTAAAGGAGACATATTGGGTGAAAAACAAGAATTTGTCGGTTAAATATACTCTTAAATGCAGAAGGAAAGTGCTCAAACAAATATTGTTTTTGGACTCATTTATTGAAAACTTGTGAAAACCATACTAGTCCCTCCCATCTGTTCCACTTCCAGCTGCCTCCTTTCCCAGGCTGTGCAGGGGAGTCGGCGGCACTTAGGACACGCCCACCCTTCATTTGAAAAGATCTATAGAAAGGATATTGTTGAAGATACTATTAATTTTTAGACCAGAGAGTAGAACCAGCGCTATATATTAATCATTATCGCCTACAAAATTAGGGTTTTGCATTTTTTATCTTAAGAAGAGGAGCACCAGCCTGGAGAACAGGCCCAGGAGCCTATGGAGCAACTAGAGGTGGTGCAGTTCTGGGGTGGGGCGAGTTGCACAGACAAAGCGGCACTGGGGATTATGGGACTGACCACAAAGACATGGAAGGAGCTCTGGCTGCAGATGGACAGTGGGGGGATATCAAGGGTGGAGGCTTTAGCCCAGTGATCCCCAACCAGTAGCTCGTGAGTAACATGTTGCTCTCCAACCCCTTGGATGTTGCTCCCAGTGGCCTCAAAGCAGATTATTTTTGAATTCCAGGCTTGGAGGCAAGTTTTGGTTGTATAAAAACCAGATGTACTGCCAAACAGAGTCTTAATGTTGGTTGATAATCCACATAGGGGCTACTAAACGGCCAATCACAGCACTTATTTGGCACCCCAAGAACATTTTTCATGCTTGTGTTGCTCCCCAACTCCTTTTACTTCTGAATGTGGCTCATGGGTTCAAAAGGTTGGAGATCCCTGCTTTAGCCCAGCTCTACTGAATAACAAGTCAAATTAGAACAACTGAAGGGTTCCTAATAAATTAGCACCCCCTAGTGATTAAACTTTATAACAATTTGGTGCCTTTATAGAATTTAGGTAAAGCAAAATATACATTGATCTATAACTTTATTTACACAGAGGGAACATTAAAGATGCTGTGGTTGCTCTTTCAGTACAGACATCCTGAGCTTCTGATTGGCTGGAACATCAGTCTCCATCATCTTATCTGATCCATCAGAATGGAAAGTGTTTGTGTAAAACCTTATTGTGATATTTTGTCTCATCTTTTTGCTTGTCCCTTTTTTGTGTTCCAGAGAGAGAACTGCGCTCCCGGACAGAAGAAAAGAACAGGATCCGTTTCGTAGCACCAGTTGCCTTTGTTTTTGTTGGATTTTTATTTATTTTTTTGCTATTAACCCTTTACCTGCCAGCCGTTTTGTCCTAGATGCGAACATCTACTGCCAAGCAGTTTTTAGATATTTTGCACTCTTTCACTTTAAGGGCCTTTCCTGGGGTGGTCTTTTAGTTTACCCAGCAAAACAATATATTGTTTTTTTCAGGACAACCTGAACTTTCAAAATATGCAGGAATTTTGGTGTAATTCTACTTCTGTAAAAAAATATTGGCTTCTAAGTGTCCAATAAAATGAAAAAAATCATGTTTCACAAAGAACAATCACATATATCAGAAACATCATTTACTTTATGTATGAGAACACAGCCTATTTGGAAAGGTCTATGTCTCCTGAACGCGGCAATACCAAATATATATAGTTTTATGGAGATTTCTCACTTGTATAGATCAAAATCTACAAGCAGTACACAAGCAAATTTCCAAAGCTCCGCTCCCCAAACGGCATACTTCTGCTTTCAAGGCCAAACATTCCACTAACAGTAGGTTTACCCTAGAAAACTACCCATTATTAGAAAGAACAGATTCTGGTGAATCAAAAATGGGTAAATATATCGTTGTACTCCAAACTATCAAGTTGCAATTGTTTCCTAAAGTTATAATGTTTTATAGAAATTGGTGAATTTTTTGAAAAATTACCTCAAAGCTTCCAATCTACAGAATCATATCTCCCACAAATCATTAGGTATCAATGTAAAACACCCCAAATATGAAAGCCTGGGGTCCGCTGAACAATTTGATGCCCAATATATATAGGTGTACCCAAACATGTGGCATATAGGGGCCCTAAAATATAGACACCTCATTTGAGCTATCAGTTCTGTAATTCCAGATACTGCAAAATCAACACATTTGCATCGTTTTTGGGGGGGTAAAAGTAGAAAAAAGTAAGTTCACCCCAGAAAACCGTATATTTTCGGAAAGTACACATTCCCACGAATCTAAATTGGGTATGCATGTCTTTGTACTCCAAAGTACCAAGCTGCAAACCATTCCTAAATGTGGTGATTTCAGTGACATTTCCAAAAATCACCTCAAAATTTCTACCCTGCAGCATCGTATTACCCACATACTTTTAGGTATCAAGAGAAATCACCCCAAATATGAAAGCCTAGGGTCCTCTGAACAGTTTGATGCCCAATATGTATAGGTATACTCAAGCACGTGGCATACAGGGGCCCCAAAAGGAAGACCCCCATATGGTCTGTCATTTCAGGTATAGCAAAATCAACACATTTACATCGTTTTGGGGGGGGTCAAAAGTAGAAAAAAGTAAGTTCACCCCAGAAATCCATATATTTTCGGAAAGTACACATTCCCACGAATCTAAATTGGGTATGCATGTCTTTGTACTCCACAATAACAAGCAGCAAACCATTCCTAAATATGGTGATTTTGGCGACATTTCCAAAAATCACCTCAGAATTTCTACCCTGCAGCATCGTATTGCCCACATACTTTTAGGTATCAAGAGAAATCACCCCAAATATGAAAGCCTAGGGTCCTCTGAACAGTTTGATGCCCAATATGTATAGGTGTACCCACGCACGTGGCATATAGGGGCCCCAAAAGGAAGACCCCCATATGGTCTGTCATTTCAGATACTGCAAAATCAACACATTTACATCGTTTTGGGGGGGTAAAAGTAGAAAAGGGTAAGTTCACCCCAGAAAACCATATATTTTCGGAAAGTACACATTCCCACGAATCTAAATTGGGTATGCATGTCTTTGTACTCCAAAGTACCAAGCCGCAAACCATTCCTAAATTTGGTGATTTTGGCGACATTTCCAAAAATCACCTCAAAATTTCTACCCTGCAGCATCGTATTACCCACATACTTTTAGGTATCAAGAGAAATCACCCCAAATATGAAAGCCTAGGGTCCTCTGAACAGTTTGATGTCCAATATGTATAGGTGTACCCAAGCACGTGGCATACAGGGGCCCCAAAAGGAAGACCCCCATATGGTCTGTCATTTCAGGTACTGCAAAATCAACACATTTACATTGTTTTGGGGGGGGGGGGGCAAAAGTAGAAAAAAGTAAGTTCACCCCAGAAAACCATATATTTTCGGAAAGTACACATTCCCAGGAATCTAAATTGGGTATGCATGTCTTTGTACTCCAAAGTACCAAGCCGCAAACCATTCCTATATTTGGTATTTTGCCGACATTTCCAAAAACCACCTCAAAATTTCTACCCTGCAGCATCGTATTACCCACATACTTTTAGGTATCAAGAGAAATCACCCCAAATATAAAAGCCTAGGGTCCCCTGAACAGTTTGATGCCCAATATGTATAGGTGTACCTAAGCATGTGGCATATAAGGGCCCTAAAATTAAGACCCCCCCCATATGGTTTGTCATTTCAGGTACTGCAAAATCAAGACATTTACATTGTTTTGGGGGGGCAAAAGTAGAAAAGGGTAAGTTCACCCCAGAAAACCATATATTTTCGGAAAGTACACATTCCCACGAATCTAAATTGGGTATGCATGTCTTTGTACTCCAAAGTACCAAGCTGCAAACCATTCCTAAATTTGGTGATTTTGGCGACATTTCCAAAAACCACCTCAAAATATCTAACCTGCAGCATCGTATTACCCGCATACTTTTAGGTATCAAGAGAAATCACCCCAAATATGAAAGCCTAGGGTCCTCTGAACAGTTTCATGCCCAATATGTATAGGTGTACCTAAGCATGTGGCATATAAGGGCCCCAAAAAGAAGACCCCCATATGGTCTGTCATTTCAGATACTGCAAAATCAAGACATTTACATCGTTTTGGGGGGGGCAAAAGTAGAAAAGGGTAAGTTCACCCCAGAAAACCATATATTTTCGGAAAGTACACATTCCCACGAATCTAAATTGGGTATGCATGTCTTTGTACTCCAACGTACCAAGCTGCAAATCATTCCTAAATATGGTGATTTTGGTGACATTTCCAAAAATCACCTCAAAATTTCTACCCTGCAGCATCGTATTACCCACATACTTTTAGGTATCAAGAGAAATCACCCCAAATATGAAAGCTTAGGGTCCTCTGAACAGTTTGATGTCCAATATGTATAGGTGCACCCAAGCACGTGGCATATAGGGGCCCCAAAAGAAGACCCCCATATTGTCTGCCATTTCAGATACTGCAAAATCAAGACATTTACATTGTTTGGGGGGGGGCAAAAGTAGAAAAGGGTAAATTCACCCCAGAAAACCATATATTTTCGGAAAGTACACATTCCCACGAATCTAAATTGGGTATGCATGTCTTTGTACTCCAAAGTACCAAGCCGCAAACCATTCCTAAATGTGGTGATTTTGGTGACATTTCCAAAAATCACCTCAAAATTTCTACCCTGCAGCATCGTATTACCCACATACTTTTAGGTATCAAGAGAAATCACCCCAAATATGAAAGCCTAGGGTCCTCTGAACAGTTTCATGCCCAATATGTATAGGTGTACCCAAGCACATGGCATACAGGGGCCCCAAAAGGAAGACCCCCATATGGTCTGTCATTTCAGATACTGCAAAATCAAGACATTTACATCGTTTTGGGGGGGGCAAAAGTAGAAAAGGGTAAATTCGCCCCAGAAAACCATATATTTTCGGAAAGTACACATTCCCACGAATCTAAATTGGGTATGCATGTCTTTGTACTACAAAGTACCAAGCTGCAAATCATTCCTAAATGTGGTGATTTCGGTGACATTTCCAAAAATCACCTCAAAATTTCTACCCTGCAGCATCGTATTACCCACATACTTTTAGGTATCAAGAGAAATCACCCCAAATATGAAAGCTTAGGGTCCTCTGAACAGTTTGATGCCCAATATGTATAGGTGTACCTAAGCATGTGGCATATAGGGGCCCCAAAAGAAGACCCCCATATGGTCTGTCATTTCAGATACTGCAAAATCAACACATTTTATATTGTTTTGAGGGGGGCAAATGTAGAAAAAAGTAAGTTCACCCCAGAAAACCATATATTTTTGGAAAGTACACATTCCCACAAACCCAAATTGGGTATACATGTCCTTGTACTTCAAAGTACCAAGTCGCAAGTCGCAAGTCTTTCCTAAATTTGGCGATAAAAGCAACGGTTTTTACATTTTTGAAAATCGCCTAAAAATATTGCAATTGGCCACATTTATCTCACCCAATTTCTTGCATACAATTGTAAAATAACATAAATATTGATGCCAAGGGACGACTGAACAGTTTGATGCCCAATATGCATAGATACACCAAGGCAGCTGGCATGTGCAGACCCCAAATAAAAATAGTGCATATGAGTTTTCTCCGCTGCCGATTCGCCTTCTGTGAACATAGACCATTGACTTCATATTATGTGCCTCAAGACCCTCCTTACAGCAAAGACCCCCCAAAACCATATGTTTTTGGAAAGTACACATTCTGACGAATCCAACAAAGATAAAGACGTCTTTCTACACCAAACTACCAAACTGCAAAGCTTTTCTAAACTTAGAGGTTTTTACAACATTTCTGAAAATTGCCTAAAAATGCTGCTAATGCTGCTATTTTCACACTAGCCAACTAAGCTGCTGAAAACAGTACCCCAACTTTGCGTTATGTGTTGTAAGACCCCCAAACTGTAAAAAGCCCCCAGAACAGCATACATTTTTGGAAAGTACATATTCTGACGGATCAAACAAAGTAAAATCTATCATTCTATACCAAAGCACCAAACAGCAAAACTATACTAAAGATACATAAGGAAAAATAATGCAGGGATAAAATTGCAATAAAACCACAAAAATTGTGTAAATCAATGAAATAACAAAATTACTGATCCAACAGCATAATTAGTGGCCAAAATCGATTACCCAATAGTCATGCTGCCAAAACAAATGGTTTTTAGGGGTAAAAAAACACAAATTAGTAAAATGAAAAAGTAAAAAAAAAAATCCCTCTTTGTGAGTTTTTTGTGTATACATGTGTATACACTTCTAAAAGTGGTGTGACAGTGTGTATATAAGTGTGAAATAAGTGCAAATAAGTGTACATAACTTTCCAAAAAAAATTAAAAAAAAAAAAAAAAAATCTTTACTAAAATGATTGTGTAACTGTGTACAGATCTATACAATGTAGTGTAGTGTGTATGTAGTGTTTGTGTAGTGTGTAATTTAGCAAATAAAGTCCACTTACCATTGCTGGAGCAGGGGAGAGAGTCTAATCCTCTTTCAGCAGCGTGTGTGCTGAGTCACTGCAGTCAGGAAGTGCGTGGGCGTCGCCAGAGCAGCAGAGAGCAGAAGGAAGACGGAGGAGCTGGTAAGTTGCTTCTTTTTGCGATTTTAGGTCGATCCTGCAACAATCCTGTTGCAGGACCGACATGACAGCCCCCCAGCCTTGTTGCCCAGGGGGCTGTCAGCACTGCTAAGTCTCTGCAGAGGCGGCTAAAGCCGCTGATGCAGAGTACAGCATGTTAAACTGCAAGAACGTACAATGTACGTGCTTGGCAGTTAAAGCCCTTGCCTGCCAGAACGTACAGCGTACGTGCTTGGCAGGCAAAGGGTTAAAGGAGAAGGAATAGCATTTTCTACTTGAGGGTTCCAAAATTTAGGCACATACAAGTCACTACTTTTACTTGGCTCACACCCCGGGCTGGTGCTCCTATCGGCAGAAACCCACACAATCTCGGGGTTATTCCAGCGAACACAATGGAACGATCCTCTCCCTGTTATATACAACAGCATTTGCTATATATATATTTATATATATAGATAGATAGATAGATAGATAGATAGATAGATAGATAGATAGACAGAGACAGAGAGAGATGATAGATAGATAGATAGATAGATAGATAGATAGATAGATAGATGATAGATAGATAAATAGATAGATAGAGAGATGATAGATAATAGATAGATAATAGATAGATAGATAGATAGATAGATGATAGATAATAGATAGATGATAGATAATAGATAGATAGATAGATGATAGATAATAGATAGATAGATAGATGATAGATAATAGATAGATGATAGATAATAGATAGATGATAGATAATAGATAGATAGATAGATGATAGATAATAGATAGATGATAGATAATAGATAGATAGCACTTCAACTCTTCGTTCTGATTTGTCTTCCCTGTATATATATATACTTTTTATTGAATTTTTGGAATAAATTGAATTGACTGTTTGACAACATGTAAATATAAATAAACCGTTCCATATACATAATGGTCAAAAATGTCATTGCTCGACAAATACGTTTTAAAGGAGAAGGAAAGGCAAAAGTCGTGACCTTCATATAAAATATCCAAGGCACACAATCCTCTTCCCCTTCTTTGTGTTGCCATTTTTATTGATAAAAAATAATAAAATATGTTTTTTAGCCGTGATAATAGCGATAACCAACAGAGGTCGCTATAGATCTTTTGTATATAATGCATGTGTTTGATTCATTTTGTAAGCCTATGATTAAGGGAAGGTGTTCCCGAAACGCGTAAGGCCTGTTTTTCTACAGTACTCGGCAATAAAAACCTGTTATTTTACCGGAGTGCCGTCCTCCTGTTCGTGTATCAAAAGCTCTGAACTACCTCACTCAAAGTTCTCATCTAGATGTCGCAATCGTTTCAGCTTCCCCATGTGTATATAAAACGAGTAAATCGTGCATCATGCTTAGTTCTCATTTAGTAAACCGCGGCCGCCATCTTCTGCAAAAATAGAAACCGTGTGCATTTTAGCCAAACTTGGTGAAGGTTTTTGAAAAAATGTATCTAACAATATACATAACCGGAACAAAAAGGAAAGTCTCTTTTAAAGGGGAACTCACACTAGTGATTTTTATACTTCCAGCACAGGGTGTTCCAAAAAAGGACTTAAAATACTACACCATATTTTTGTTGTTTATTTTGCTTTTTATTTTTTATTCATACCTGGGGATGTTGGACAGCAATGGAGTTGATCCTACTTCCTATTGGTCTCACTGATAAACTGCCAAATCCTAAACATATGTCCCTTTGCGCTAGATACACAACACTGAAGGCGGAGTCACGTGGCTATTCAGGATTTTATTACAAAAAAAAGAAAATTAAATAACTACTCCTTTATTTAACAAAAATATAGAGGCGTGTACTATTTACATTTTAACTTTCCAAAAACACAATTAGGAACTATTAACACTTGCACTCATAGAAAGGATCCGGTACATGAAGAATCAGAAAAAAAAAGCAAAAGTCAGATTTGAACAGAGAACTAGTTGTGTTTTACTAAAAAGTTTTTTGTTTTTTTTATTGTTGTGGTTATTTCTGTTAAGGGTTCTTCTAGTGTTTCTTCAGCGAGGTTTAGTCTAAGGGGGGGGGGGGAAAAAGATAAAAAGAAACATTAGTAAAATTGCAAGTTCATATGAAATATAGTACAAGTATATTTGCTATCCGGAGACCTATTATACAGAAAGCTCCAAATTACATTAAGGGGCAGATGTACCAAGGGTCGAATATCGAGGGTTAATTAACCCTCGATATTCGACTGGGGAATTAAAATCCTTCGACTTCGAATATCGAAGTCGAAGGATTTTGCACAAATAGTTCGATCGGACGATCGAAGGAATAATTGTTCGATCGAACAATTAAATCCTTCGAATCAAATGATTCGAAGGATTTTAATCCAACGATCGAAGGATTATCCTTCGACCAAAAAAAGATAGCCAAGCCTATGGGGACCTTCCTTATAGGCTAACATTGACTTCGGTAGCTTTTAAGTGGCGAACTAGGGGGTCGAAGTTTCTTCTTAAAGAGACAGTACTTTGACTATCGAATGGTCGAATAGTTGAACGATTTTTACTTCGAATCTTTCTATTCGAAGTCATAGTCGAAGGTCGAAGTAGCCCATTCGATGGTCGAAGTAGCCAAAAAAACACTTCGAAATTCAACGTATTTTTTCTTCTATTCCTTCATTCGAACTTAGTGAATGGGCCCCTAAGTCTGTCTCCCATAGACTCCATTTTATCCAAATAATCCAAAATGTAAAAAATAATTTCCTTTTTCTGTGTAACAATAAAACAGTCGCTTGTACTTGATCCCAACTAAGATATAATTAATCCTTATTGGAAGCAAAACCAGCCTATTTGGTTTATTTAATGTTTACATGATTTTCAAGTAGACTTAAGGTATGAAGATCCAAATTATGGAAAGATCCATTATCCGGAAAACCCCAGGTCCTGAGCATTCTGGATAACAGGTCCCATACCTGTAATTGGTTTAGCGCTGAGATGAATTGGCTTGTCATACAGGATCTAGGATGACTCCTGAATTAAAATATAATTAATATACAAACCGGGCCCCGTCTCTGCATTCAGCACCTCTGGGGGGGGGAGTAGGCCCAAAGTCCTGATACCTCTGCTTTAAGCCAAAGGGAGGCTTGAACGAAGAAATACTAAAGTTAAAGATTTTGTATAGGTCAAGGTGAATTTTCGTATTCAAAAAAATTCAAATTTCAAGCTATTTCTTGTGTACTTCAACTAGGCAATAGTCCAAATTCGATCTGAATTTGATAAAAATTAGAAAATTTGAATATCGAAATTTATCATGTACTGTCTCTAAAAATTAGACTTCAACCATTCGCCATCTAAAACCTGCCAAATTGCTGTTTTAGCCTATGATGGCCCTCCAAAACCTATTTGGGGTCAATTGGTGGACTTTTTATGGGAAAAACTTTGATTCAAATTCGATCAAATGCGTTATTACTTTGATTCGTACGATTCAAATTCAATTGAAGGCGGACCTATTCGGCCCAAAAAAAAACTTTGACTTAATTTCGTTTGGTCTTTTTGAATTCAAATTTCGAAGTTTTTCAAATTCGAAACTCGACCCTTGATAAATATGCCTCCCAATATTAGCTTCAGCATAATGAAATAAGAAACTTTCTAAATACAATCCTTTAAAAAAATTAGGTTTTGGAAATAATCAAGTTTATCTTCACTATTCCTCTCTCAGCATCTGTTTCTCTTCATTCTCTCTTCATGCAGCAGTTGGGTGTCAGATATTCATTGACAGTTAGATCCAATATATCTTATAGGGGGGCTCCTTTTGCCTAGAAGATGTATTAGAGCTCACTCTATTAAAATCACCAGACATCATGTCTCTCTACATGCAGGATTTGTGCAAAAGGCAGTTATTGTGTTAGATTTTGTTTGTACTGGAATCAGTTATTTGAGTGAGCTCTAATACATCTGCTAGGAAAGGAAGCCCCCCTATAAGATATATTGGATCTAACTGTCAGTGAATATCTGACACCCAACTGCTGCATGAAGACAGAATGAAGAGAAACAGATGCTGAGAGAGGAATAGTGAAGATAAATTTGATTATTTCAGAAACAATGCAGAATACAGGTATGGGACCTGTTATCCAGAATGCTTGGGACCTGGGGTTTTCCGGATAACCGATCTTTCCGTAATTTGGGTCTTCATGCCTTAAGTCTACTAGAAAATCATGTAAACATGAAATAAACTCAATAGGCTGGTTTTGCTTCCAGTAAGGATTAATTATATCTTAGTTCGGATCAATTACAAGCGACTGTTTTATTATTACACAGAAAAAGGGAATCATTTTTAATAATTTGCATTATTTGGATAAAATAGAGTCTAAGGGAGACAGCCATTCCGTAATTCGGAGCTTTCTGGATATCGGGTTTCCGGATAAGGGATCCTATACCTGTATTTACAACATTGTATTTACAACATTTCTTATTTCAGTATGCTGAAGCATATATTACATTTTTCACGATAGTTCCCCTTCAGCTGCTCTTCATTGTAATTACAAAATCTGCAGAGAGGACAAAGCTTAGATGTATGAACCTGAGAAATGTTCCAGTATCAGCTTGTCTCGTAGAACGACTCCTTCCTCCGTATCGTCTTCAAAGGGCTCTGCGTTTATTTCTTCGTGCTGCGCATACTCCTCGTTTATATCCATGTAGTCGTTTTCATTCATGGCAATGTTGTGAAGTATGCAGCAGACGAAAAAGATTTTACAGACTTTTTCGGGGGAGTAAAGCAAAACCCCTTTCGATTTATCCAGGCATCCGAATCGAGTTTTCAGCATTCCAAACGTGCGGTCGATTACCGATCGTGTCGCAGAATGAGCGTGATTGTATTTTTTCTCTGCCCTGGTTTTAGGGTTATTGATGGGAGTCATGAGCCAAGGCTTCAGGCCGTACATGCTGTCGCCTGCAATACAGATATTATACAATTAAATCCCGTAAATTATATCCTTATAAACGGTGCCTAGTGATGTCATTGGTTATAATTGGAGCTCAGTGATGTGATTTATGTCACATGACTCACTGAAACTAGTGTATTATAATAAATACAGTCCCTGAGGATATTAGCAGTCACCTTCTAACAGCCTTCAGCCTCGGGATTTTATTAGGCATGCACCGTATCCACTAATTTGGATATGGCCAAACCCCCAAATCCTTCGAGAAAGATTTTGCCGAATACAGAACCGAATCCAAACCCTTATTTGCATATGCAAATCAGTGAGGGGGGAGAGAAAAATAGAGCTGTTTTGTGACGAAAAGTCACATGATTATAAGGATTCGGATTCGGTTCGGCCAGGCACAAAGATTCGGCCGACTCCGAATCCTGCTGAAAATGGGCGAATACCAAACCGAATCCTGGATTCGGTGCATCCCTAGTTTTTATATGGTCATGGAACTCCTCAATAACTTATATCCTTATATTTTACAAGAGTATTTAATACACAAGTGCCATGAATATCCTGTGACTAATTTCCTTATTATTAATTATTATTATATCCTTATTAGTAATGCTTAGTGATGTAAATATGTATAATCAGAGTTTAGCAATGTAATTTGTAGGGATGCGCTGAATCCACTATTTTGTATTTGGCCGAAGCCCCGAATCCTTCGCAAAAGATTTGGCCGAATGCCAAACCCTAATTTGCATATGCAAATTAGGGGTGGGAAGGGGAAACTATATTTTACTTCCTTGTTTTGTGACAAAAAGTCATGTGATTGCCCTCAAAGACCCTAATTTGCATACGCAAATTCTGTTCGGCCAGGCAGAGCCGAATCCTGCTGAAAAGGCAGAATCCTGTGCGAGTTTTAGATATTTGATTTTTTTCATAAATAACCCTCCAATCAAATTTCGAGTATACTCGCATTTAAAAAAAACTCACATGAATTTGAGATTCAACCTTTGATAAATGTGCCCCTTGGAGTTGCATGGCCTTTATAAAAGCTATTGTCCTATATAGGGATGCACCGAATCCAGGAATCGGTTCTGGATTTGGCCTTTTTTCGGCCGAATCTTTGTGCCTGGCTGAACCAAATCCAAATCCTAATTTGACCATGCCAAATCCAAATTTCCATATGTAAATTAGAGGCGGGAAGGGAAATCACGACTTTTTGTAACAAAACAAGTAAGTAAAAAATGTTTTCCCCTTCCCACCCCTAATTTGCATATGCAAATTAGGATTTGGTTCGGCCAGGCAGAAGGATTCAGCTGAATCTGAATCCTGCTGAAAAAGGCAGAATCCTGCCCAAATCGTGGTTCGGGATTCAGCCAGGATTCGGCCTTCGCTGAATCCTAATTTGCATATGTAAATTAGAGGCGGGAAGGGAAATCATGTGAGTTTTTGTCACAAAACAAGGAAGTAAAAATGTTTTCCCCTTCCCACCCCAAAATTAGGATTCGGTTTAGCCGGGCAGAAGAGAAAAATTCGAAGCGAGTTTAGTCAAATTCGATTTTTCGAGTCTGTAAAATCTGTGCTAGTTTTAGATATTTGATTTTTTTTCATAAATAACCCTCCAATTGAATTTTGAGTATATTCACGTTTAATAGCATTAACATAAATGAGATTCGACCTTTGATAAATGTGCCCCTTGGAGTTGCATGGCCTTTATAAAAGCTCTTGTCCTATATAGGGGGATGCACCAGGATTCGGTTCAGGATCCCGCCAGGAGTCAACCTTTTTCAACAGGATTCGGCTGAATCCTTGTGCCTGGCCGAATCAAATCCAAATTTGCATATGTAAATTACATAAAAATCACGACTTTTTGCCAGGAAGTAAAAACCGTTTTCCCACTTGTTCCTTTCCAGCCCCTAATTTGCATATGCCAAATCCGAATCCTAATTTGCATGTGTAAATTAGGGCTCTTACTCATGAGCGTTTTCACCTGCGCTCCCCTGCGTTCCGTTTTTCGGCGTTCAGCCGCAGGGGAGCACAGGAATAGACGCATTTCATTATTTCAAATGGGGCTGTACTCACACAGGCGCATGTAGGCGCCGAACGCAGGTTGAGACGCAACATGCTGCATTTTTCCTGCGTTCGGCGCCTACACGCGCCTGTGTGAGTACAGCCCCATTTGAAATAATGAAATGCGTCTATTCCTGCGCTCCCCTGCGGCTGAACGCCGAAAAACGGAACGCAGGGGAGCGCAGGTAAAAACGCTCATGAGTAAGAGCCCTTAGAGGCGGAAAAGGGAAATCGCGTGACTTTTTGTCACAAAACAAGGAAGTAAAAAATGTTTTCCCCTTCCCACCCCTCGGCCAAATCTTTCACAAAGGATTCGGGGGTTTGGTAGAATCCAAAATAGTGGATTTGGTGCATCATTAGCCCTATATATGGTCACGAAACTCCATGGTGACTTATTTTTTACCGGAGGAATATTATTTCCTATATATAAAGTAATTACAAACACATTAAAATACCTAACAACCATCCAGATCCGAATTCCCCATTCTCGAAACGCTGATGAAGACCAGACTGACTTAAAATATAGGAGTCTTCAGTTGAACCGGGGAACTTGGCTACCACATCGATAATCTTCATATTGTGCGATACGACGACCTGCATGTTCAACGAATGGAAGTGCTTTTCATTGCGATAGATGTATTCGTTTTCCGACGGGGGCGATAAGGCCACGTGGGTGCAATCTATAGCACCGATGATATTTGGGAATCCCGCTACACTCATGAAGGACTGTTTGACTGCTCTCAGTGAAGCGGGGTCATTAGGAAAACTAATGTACTCTTTGTACAAGTTCACTATGGCCTGTATGACTTGGAAGAGAAATCGGCTGAAGCTGGACTGGGTGATGCCGCCGGCCGTGGAGACGCTGTTCTGGAAAGAGCCGCTGGTGAAAAAGTGTAGCGCGCACAGCAACTTGACAATGCCCGGAATGGCGTGGCTTCTCTCTGTTTTGGGATTTAGGTTTTCTTTGACTTTTTCAAAAAGGGACTGAATAGCTTCAGAGGATAGCCGGTACCTCGCTTTGATCTCATCTTCATTCAGATCGAGGAGATTCACTCGGTTGGGGAACTTTCTTTCGTTTCTCAAGTAGACCCGTCTCTTTCTGGCCGCGTTTCTCCCGCTCCTCTGCTGCTCTTTGTTCTGTGACAGGCGGCTTGTTCTGATTTTGTACAGTATTAAAAGTGGCAATTCGATATCCATTTTCTGCAATGGAAGGAAATAGATGTTTGACACAACTAAAAAGTTCATCTGCAAAGTCGAAGTAGGATAGATTGTATGAATATTTAGCAAGTGCATTTAATGGGGAGTAATGTGCTGGCTTACTTCTAGATCTATAACACTATAATTGCAAAATCCTGGCAGAAAATTCCATTGTATACTGTGCACTATATACAGGCCCCTGGCCACCAATGTTTCTTTAAAATATACTATGGAGCCCCTGGCGCCAATTTTTTTTTTAAATCTATTGGGAGGCTGACCACTAATGTTTTGTTAAATTTTTATGTGGGACCCTGGCCAGTAATGTTTTTTTTTAACTATTATGTGGGACCCTGGCCGACAGTGTTTTTCTTTTACTATTAATGGGGTCCTGAAAACTGATGGCTTTTTATAACTTGTGTGTGTGAGGGGGGGTTTACCGTCACTGTGTGACCTTTTTACTGTGGTGTGGGTGGGATCTGGGGTGGGGCTTGGGTGGGATCTGGGGTGGGGCTTGGGTAGGATCTGGGGTGGGGCTTGGGTAGGATCTGGGGTGGGGCTTGGGTGGGACCAGGGGGCTCAGAAAATGTTGTTGTACGGGGCATTGTGATTTCTGCTGGTGGACCTGTGTGCAGGGCCGCCATCAGAAATCGCAGAGCCCCATACGAAAAAATTTCCTGGGCCCCCTGGGCTGCGCCCACCACAAGCCCCACCTACAGGTCTGCCCTCCTCACCCCACAGGTCCACCCCCCACTAAAAAAAAAACAAACCATTGGTGGCTATGGTTCTCACATGTTAATAAAAAAATAAAAAATATTGGTGGTCAAGGTCCCCCATTGAAAAAAACATTTGTGGTCAGGGGGCCCCCCTAAAAATTATTGGTGGCTAGGACCCCAAATGGGGAAAAAAATTGGTGGCCAGGGCCCCCCCCCACCACGTTATAAGAAAATTGGTGGCTAGGGCCCCCCTTAAACGTCCATGTAAAAAAACTTGCCCACCCAGAAGTTTAAAAAAAAATTGGTGCCCAGGGCCCCACCACACAATAGGGACGACAAAGGGTTACCTTTAGGGGGCCCTGCCATGTTACACTTTGTTCATTAGTGTGGCCCACCTGCTGTCAGTGAGCTGCCAACTACAGAAGGGAGGAGGGGAGCACAGGTGGCTGCATCTTCTTCCAGTGACAGCATTTTCTTCCCTTATTGGTCACAGAATTTCAAGTCCTGGTAAAGCTGCATGGTGATTGGATGAGCTGGAGGGGAAGTTCAAACCTCAGCTATCCAATCCCTGAGCAGCTCAACCGGGACTTAAACTCAGTGACCAATAAGGGGAAGTAATGGACAGAAGATACCTCCCCTTGTGCTCCCGCCCTGTCTTCCCGAAGTCGGCAGCTCTCAGAAAGCAGGGGGGCCCAGCTAATCAAGAAAGTGCAGCGTGGCCCGGGCCCCCTACAACTCTCCCCCCTGATGGCTGCCCTGCCTGTGTGTGTGCAAGTTGCGGTGCAAGCTCCTTTGTCTGCCCCAGCAGCAATTGCACTGGAATGCTGCCTTCTTTTATTAATGCTTTCTACACACTAGGTGGCACTTCTGCATGAGGATTATTAAACAACCACAGGCAACTGAATAACTTACGTTTGTTGACTGAAGTGCATTCACTGCTCCACTCCGTGGCGTCTGCAGAAACAGAGATGCAGGAAAGAATGTCACAGAGGAACTCTACATGAACATGTCACATTTTCTTATGTTCCTGTCATTCTTTGTACAGGTTTGGGACCTGTTATCCAGAATGCTCGGGACCTGGGGTTTTCCGGATAAAGGATCTTACTGTAATTTGGATCTTCATACCTTAAGTCTACTAAAAAATCATGTAAACATTAAATAAACCCAATAGGCTGTTTTTGCTTCCAATAAGGATTAATTATATCTTAGTTGGGATCAAGTACAAGCGACTGTTTTATTGTTACACAGAAAAAGGAAATCATTTTAAAAAATCTGGATTATTTGATTATAAAGGGAGATGGCCTCTCTGTAATCTGGAGCATTCTGGATAAAGGGTTTCCGGATAACAGATCCCATACCTGTACCATGGTTCATGTTATTCACACAGGTTGGCATTCTGCCACTTAAAGGGGTTGTTCACCTTCCAAACACTTTTTTTCAGTTCAATTGTACTTCAGGTACTTAAAGGGGCTGTTCACCTTCAAACACCAAGGGGCCCATTTACTTAGCTCGAGTGAAGGAATAGAGGAAAAAAACTTTGAATTCGAATGTTTTTTTTGGCTACTTCGACCATCGAATGGGCTACTTCGACCTTCGAATCGAACGATTCGAACTAAAAATCGTTCGATTATTCAACCAATCGATAGTCGAAGTACTGTCTCTTTAAGAAAAAACTAAGACCTCCTAGTTCGCAACCTAAAAGCTACCGAAGTCAATGTTAGCCTAGAGGGAAGGTCCCCATAGGCTTTACTAGCTTTTTTTGATTGAACAAAAATCGGTTGATCGATGGATTAAAATCCTATGAATTGAACGATTCAAAGGATTTAATTTTTCGATCGAACGAATATCGCTAAATCCTTCGACTTCGATGTCGAAGGATTTAACTTCAACACAGTCGAATATCGAGGGTTAATTAACCCTCGATATTCGACCTTAAGTAAATTCGCCCCTAAGTTGTTTTCAGATAGTTCACCAGACATAAAGGCTTTTTTCAAATACAGTTTTTATTTTTACCAGATTTTCTAAGATTAAAGGAGACATATAGGATAAATAGATACATATAGGATAAATGAAAAAAACACCTAGTTTTGTAGGCAATTATAAGTAATATATGGTGTTGCTTTTACATGGGGCTAAAAATGTATAATATCTTTAAAAATAGTCCCTTTATTGGAGCTCCCAGTTTCAAATGTGGGATGGGCGTGTCCTAACGGTCCCTGCCAGAAGCACAGTAGAAGGGGGACAGCCAATCACAGCCCTGCAGTCACACAAGCACAGACAGGCTTCGGTTCTCTATCAGGTCCTGCTAGCTGCTGATTGGTTCCTGTCCTACAGTGCAGTCAGCTAAGAGCCGCCGACTCCCCTGCACAGCCTGGGAATTCAGGGATCAGAAAGTGGAAGAGAAGGGGAGGGATTATGATGGTTTTTGCAGAAATATCCAATAAATCAGCCTGAAACACTACTTTTTTAAAGCACAATTCTTCTATATCTAAATAAGTATAACGCACTGGTACGTTCTTATTTTTTACACAAAAAAAGTTGAATGTCCCTGTCTCTGGTGTTTGAGTCGGACAGCTCAGTAATTCAGGTGCAGATTCTGAACTGTTACAATTTTGCAACATTTAGTTGATCCATTTCTCAGCAGCATCTCTGGAGTATTAGTAACTATTGTATCAAGTCTAACAGCTGCCTGTAATGAAACCCAGAGATTCTGCTCAGCAGGGACAAAGATAAGAAATGTATCAACTAAATGTATCAATTTAGAACAGTTTACTCCCAGAGCTGCTTCAAAAGGTGGAAAAAAATGACACTTTACACTTCAATATTAGAAAAAGCGTCACACGTAGAAAATAGAAAGTAATTGGAAAAAGTCATTATTCTGGTGAACTGTCTGAAAACAACTAGTTGTTTGAAGGTGAACAGTAGTGATGTGCGGGCCGACATCACACTTTTTTTTATGGGTCGCGGGCGGGTTGAGCTCTTCTTACTGCTCTCCCCGCCCGCCACCTTCCAAATGCCAGTTTCCAACTTCCGGGTTAAGTTTTTAAAGATGCAAGCCTCTCGCTCCACCCCTTTTGTGACATCATCGGCGGGGCGGGTCTATCAAAGAGACCTGGAATTCGGGTGGGTGGTCGGGTTGCGGGTCAAGAAAAGCCTGAATAATAAAACAGTAGCTGGTACTTGATCCAAACTAAGATATAATTAATTCTTATTGGATGCAAAACCAGCCTATTGGGTTTCTTTAATATTTACATGATTTTCTAGTAGACTTAAGATCCATTATCCAGAAGACGCCAGGTCCTGAGCATTCTGGATAACAGGTCCTATACCCTGTGTATCTGTAGGACAAATCTTGTGTTGCAGGAGCACTGACTTTAGAACGAAGAACTCCTCAAACACAACAGTAAAGGTACAGAAGAACCAAATGGGGTGGTTTTGCCAACATGCAGCTTGGTTACTATCAAGTAAAAGGTTCTGTTTCTTTATTATAGAGAGAAGGAGAATCATTTTTAAAAACTAAAATGAAATCTACGAGAGATGGCCTTGCCATAACTCAGAGCTTTTTAGATATTTCCAGATAAGAATACCAACTATTCTTCTTAGCAAGGACTCAATCAGTCTCGCACCCGCACACAGCTATTTGGGTCACTGCATGCCAAAAAGTGCAGAGATAATTATATTCTCAAACAACTGCCAAACAACAGTTTTTATTTTTTTAATTAGGTAGCTTAATGTTCAGCGGCTATCAGGTTGCTATGGTCCAGTTGACCCTAGCAACCAGGCAGTGGTTTGAATGTGAGACTGGAAGATGAATAGAACAGGGCCTGAATAGAAAGATACTGTACTATTAAAACGTTAACAACACAAAGATAGAATTGTTTCTTGGCTGCCAGGGTCAGTGGCCCTCATCCGATGGCTGGGAAGGCAGAATAAAACGGAAAAAATGAATTTAAAAATAAAAAATCGTTAGAACACCACAAAAAAAAACCACCAAGACTAATTAAACTTTAGCATCGAACAGCCTTTATTAAGAAATAACTTATCGAAACTCCACTTGCGCTCCTCTTCAGAAAAGGCAACACGGCGATCCATCGTGTGGCACTCGATTTCTCCTCCCTGCCTTCCTTATAGGAGATAGCCATGGAGGAGGAATCGACCGCCGCACAATGGATCATCGACGTGTCGCATTTTCTGAAGAGGAGCGCAAGCGGAGTTTCGATAAGTTATTTCTTAATAAAGACTTTGCGATTTTAAAGTTTAATTAGTCCTGGTGATTTTTTTTAAATTGATGTTACTGGTCTTTTAAGAATATGCCATTCTAGAACATACTAAAAGTCCATTTCTAAAAGCAAGTTTCCCTCGCTTACATAAAGGAGTGGTTCACCTTTAAGTTAACTTTTAGTATGATATAGAATGGCTAATTCTAAGCAACTTTCCATTTGGCTTTCATAATTGTCTATCTTATAGTTCTTGAGTCATTTGCCTCCTTTTCCTGAAGCTTTCAAAGCATCTTCTAGGCAAAAGGAGCCCCCCTATAAGATATATTGGATGTAACTGTCAGTGAATATCTGACACCCAACTGCTGCATGAAGAGAGAATGAAGAGAAACAGATGCTGACAGTGTCGGACTGGCCCACCGGGATACCAGGAAAACTCCCGGTGGGCCCAGGTGTCAGTGGTCCCTCATGCTGCTAAACATTTGGCCTATTTCATGGTCATTCCCTATTTCTATGAGAACAAAGAGGCTGAATAGATGGAATATAAGATAATAGTATGTAAAGAAAAGAAACTAGTGGAATAGAGGTTGAGTGAGGAGAGGAAGAATAATAATACTGAGAGTGGGCCCCTGGTCTAGGATTAATTGGTGGGCCCCTAGTCAAAGGTTTTTGGGTGGACCCCTGGTGTCCCAGTCCGACATTGGATGCTGAGGGAGGGATAGTGAATATAAACTTGATTATTTCAGAAATGATGAAGAATATTTAATCGATTGTATTTAGAAAGTTTCTTACTTCAAAATGATAAATAAAGTTACATTTTCATTTTCCCCCGATAGTTCCCTTTTAAAGGGATACTGTCACGGGAAAACATGTTTTTTTCCAAAACGCATCAGTTAATAGTGCTGCTCCAGCAGAATTATGCGCTGAAATACATTTCTCAAAAGAGCAAACAGTTTTTTTTTTTCCAATTTTGAAATCTGACATGGGGCTAGACATATTGTCAATTTCCCAGCTGCCCCATGTCATGTGACTTGTGCCTGCACTTTAGGATGGAACTACTTTCTGGCAGGCTGTTATTTCTCCTACTTAATGTAACTGAATCAGTCTCAGTGGGACCTGGATTTTACCATTGAGTGTTGTTCTTAGATCTACCAGGCAGCTGTTATCTTGTGTTAGGGAGCTGCTATCTGGTTACCTTCCAATTGTTCTTTTGTTTGGCTGCTGGGGGGAAAGGGAGGGGGGTGATATCACTCCAACTTGCAGTACAGCAGTAAAGAGTGATTGAAGTTTATCAGAGCACAAGTCCCATGACTGGGGGCAGCTGGAAAACTGACAATATGTCTAGCCCCATGTCAGATTTCAAAATTAAATATAAAAAAAATCTGTTTGCTCTTTTGAGAAATGGATTTCAGTGCAGAATTCTGCTGGAGCAGCACTATTAACTGATGTGTTTTGAAAAAAACATGTTTTCCCATGACAGTATCCCTTTAATGACATGGGGGAGGAAAAAAAGTTACATTAAATTGTAGCAAGTTTTTCCGATTGATCTGTTAGTAGGGCTGCCTGGTATTTTACAGGCCTGGCCGGTAAAAATGATGGCTGATCCCAATGTTATTAATAGGGGAAAAAGTTAAATATATAGGAAGGCCGGTGTTTTTTTCCTAATCGGTACCCCCAGCTCGTTAAAAGGCGTCAGAAATGTCGATTTAAAAGCCAAAACAAACAAATGGATCATATTGAAGAAACTTGGGTTTTTATGACTGCGATGAAGCTAAATAGGTTTTACTTTGCTGCACTGCTGTGAATGCCAGGCTTTCCATGATGCTGAACCCCCAGTACCTGAGGCAGGCCTATACACTGCACAAGGGGATGCTCAGCTACAAGTCCCAGCATGCTCAGCGGCCACAAGAGAAGTGTAACGCCCCCCGCTCCTCAGGTTCCCACCATTTGCCGAGGCCCGACCCTGAGGCACCACTTTTACCACACAAAGTAACTGCCCGCCCGCAGGGGTCGCTGGAGAGAGAGATTCCCCCCGGCACCTGCCTCAGCAAACTCTGAGGAGATAAAAGAATTGCGCTCGCTCCACATAAAGAGACCCGAGGCCTATCCGCTGGGACACGCTCCATCCTTTTCACATACCTGCACCGCCGCCTCCGTTTTAACGGGACGCTTTGGGCGGGCTTATCCCCCGGGGCGCGGTATGCAAATGAGCAGGAGGCCGCTCCGACCCGATAACCCGCCAGCCAAGGCAATTGTTATCCCACTCGCGCGAAGAATGGGGTGGGCGTGGCTAGCTGGTGGGCTGGGTCGAGACTGTCTGCACGTGACCGGTGACGCGACTTGAGAAGAGGTGACAGGGTGAGTGCTGTCCAGGAGCAGAGAGCAGTAGCTCTGCGGGTGAGTGGGGTCTTTGCAAAGCAGATGAATAAGGCTATTGCTTTATAAGAGAATGGAGCCTTGGAGGTGTCCGTCTAGAACTCCACACTCTCTGCTTTCCGCTAAAAGAACAGTCAGTCAGTGTCAGTGTCACCTTCTGTACTACAATCCCCAGCGTGCGTTGCGTGCGGCCTCCAGTTCCCGTGATGCTTTGGAACTGCATAGATATGTGAAGGCATGGGAGCGCAAAGGATTGTGGGACTGGCCATGTCTTTATATGAGAGGGAACAATAAGAGAGCACGTGACCACTTTTTCTTCTTCTGGTCCTGCAATGAATGTTATGTTTGTGGTGACTGTGGTGGAATGTATATAAATATAATCATATAGGATTACAGAAGCACTTCCTAGGGACGAGTTTACGAACATTGGAGATAAATATCTGGAGATGTTGCCCATAGCAACCAATCAAATCTTTGCTTTTGTTTTCTAACTCATTGGAGGCTGTTTAAAGCTAATTGCTGATTGGTTGCCATGGGCAACATCTCCAGAAAGCTCCAATGTTAGTAAATATGCCTCTTTTCAGCTTTCAAACAGGGTTTTACTGACACCAGCAATTGCTCTGTGAGGCTGCAGTTTTATTGCTATATATGTTCTAACTTATATTTCCATTCAGGCCCTCTCCTATTTATACTCCAGTGTCTTGTTCAAACCACTGTCTGGTTGCTACGGATTACTGGACCCTAGCAACCATTTATCTGCTGAAACTCCAAACTGGAGAACTGGCAAAAGCGAAATCATTCAAAAACATTAAAAAGGTTGTTCACCTTTAAACCAACTTTTAGTATGACGTAAAGAGTGACATTCTGGGACAATTTGCAATTGGTTTTCATTTTTTATTATTTGTGGTTTTTGAGTTATTTAGCTTTTTATCCCGCAGCTCTCCAGTTTGTAATTTCCGCAATCTGGTTGCTAGGATGCAAATTCCCCTAGCAACAATGCACTGATTTGAATAAGAGACTGGACTAAAAGTAACAATAACTATAAGGGGCACATTTACTTAGGGTCAAATATCGAGGGTTAATTAACCCTCGATATTCGACCGTCGCAGTAAAATCCTTCGACATCGAAGTCGAAGGATTTACCGCATTTCCTTTGTTCGAATGATTAAATCCTTCGTATCAAACGATTCGAAGGATTTTAATCCATCGATCGAACGATTTTCCTTTGATCAAAAAAAGCTAGGGACCTAGGTTTTAGGTGGCAAAGTTGGGGGTCAAAGTTTTTTTTAAAGAGACAGTACTTCGACTATCGAATGGTCGAATAGTCGAACGATTTTTAGTTCGAATCGTTCGATTTGAAGGTCGAAGTAGCCAATTCGATGGTCGTAGTAGCCAAAAAAATACTTCGAAATTCGAAGTAATTTTTATTCTATTCCTTCACTCGAGCTAAGTAAATGTGCCCCCACATGTGTAGTCTTACAGAGCATTTGTTTTTTAGATGGGGTCAGTGACCCCATTTGAAAGATGGAAAGAGTCAGAGGAAGGCAGCAAATCGTTCAAAAACTAGTTGCCCAGAATTAGCCATTTTGCACTAAAAGTTAACATTACCGTTGGGAGAGCATAGAGATATCTCTTCACTGCACAGAAACACAATCAGATGGTTCTTCTTCAAGGTCAAGGTAGTAGTACCAAGTCTAGCTCAAGAACAGAATCCATCCAAGTTAGGGGGCTCCCGCTAGCTATTATATACAGGTATAGGACCTAATGCTCGGACTATAATTAGAGCTCACTCAAATAACTGATTCCCGTACAAACAAAATCTAACAAAATAACTGCCTTTTGCACAAATTCTGCATGTAGAGAGACATGATGTCTGGTGAGTTTAATAGAGTGAGCTCTAATACATCTTCTAGGCAAAAGGAGCCCCCCTATAAGATATAGTGGATCTAACTGTCAATGAATATCTGACACCCAACTGCTGCATGAAGACAGAATGAAGAGAAACAGATGCTGAGAGACGGACAGTGAATATAAACGTCATTATTTCAGAACAATGCAGAATATTTAATTGATTGCATTTAGAAAGTTTTTCTTAATTCAGTATGATGAAGCTTATATGAAATTTTAATTTTCGCAATATTTCTAATTTAAGATCAGGGTTCTGTGTGTCAGGCTCCTAGCGGAGAAGTCCAAGTTTGCGGTATCCAAAAGGGGTCAGGCGTAAGCGTAGTCAAGTTCAGGCATGTGTTCAATAAGACAGGCAGGCAGCACGGATCAGAATCAGGGTCAGGAATTCAGGAAACCCAGGAACACGATTCAGCAGTTCCTATACTCGGGCATTGAACAGGCGTCCTTATATTTTGAATTTGACGCCAAAATGCGGCGTTGTGACGTCATGCAGCTTCCATGGACACCGCCATCTTGGATTTGCCGTCGCCGGGACCAGGAGCGCTCCTGACACTGTGCAGGGCAATTCGTTCACTGGGCATTACTGAAACAGGAGAAATCCTTCCCCAAACTGTTGCCACAAAGAATAGTCATTGTGTAACGTACAGTAGAAATAAGGTTTGTTTTCAACAGAATCAGGGGCCATATCCCAAACCATGGAGAACAATCCCCAGACCTTTATGCCTCCTTTTCTAATTGTTTTATTTTATTTCTGCTCCTAGTGCTGCTGAGATGGCGAATCATCTGAAGTTTATTGCTCGCACAGTGATGGTGCCCAATGGAAACGTAGACTTGGCTTACAAGATGCTCAACAGGTGAAGTAACAGTCTGCCCTCCCTCAGCCATGCACAGGGGCAATATTATAGGCATATTCCCTTACTTTTTATTATCACTTGCATTGATCTTAAAAAAACCTGTAAGCATTCAACATTCTTAAAGTGATACTGACACTAAAAAATTAATTTTAGCATATGAATGTACATTAAATGTACCTATAGGTCATGTTGATCATTTTTTGCTGAGAGGTTTGTTTTTGTATATAATTGTTAGTTGAAGTTCCTAAGCCTGACTCTCTGACACTCTGACTTTGCCAACCTGACTGTCCCATCTCAGCCTGTTAGTTACAGTTTCTAATGCTAACGGACTCCTGCTGCACAAATATGGCAGCCCCCTCATACAGGAACATGGGGGATCAGACAGGTAATGTAAAAGCATCATGCAAATAATTTATGGCAAAGTTAGAAGTAGCTTGCAAAGCCAATATTATAATAGATGTAAAAAAAAGTTTAATTTCAGGTGTCAGTATCTCTTTAATGTCACGAGTCTGTGACTGGGAATTCCCAACTGCCATTCTGCACCGTTGAGTTGTTTTCATCAACTTAAAGGGGTAGTTCACCTTTATGTTAACTTTTAGTATGTCCAAGAATGGCCAATTCTAAGCAACTTTTCAATTGGTTTTCACTTTTTATGTTTTTATAGTTTTCGATTTATTTGCCTTCTTCTTTTCAGCTTTCAAATGGGCGTCACTGATCCCATCTGAAAACAAATGCTCTGTAAGGCTGTTACACATTTATGGGCAGATTTATCAAGGGTCAAATTGAAAATTGGAATTTTTCAGTCAAATTCAACTAGACAATTGTTAAAATTCAAATTAGATTTTGAAAATGTATCATACTTTGGCCCTTTAAGAACTTGAATTCGACTATTCGCCACCTAAAACCTGCCGAATTGCTGTTTTAGTCAATGGCAGACATCCTGGAATCAATTTGGAGTTGTTTGCTGCCTTTTTTTTTTTCTGAGAAAAAACTCAAATTGAATTTGATTTGAATTTGATTCTAATTTTTCGGGTCGATCCTATTCACCCGAGTTTTGAAAATACGATTTTTTTTTTTAAATAAATTTTGATTGGTCGAATTTCGAGGTCATGGGAGGTTTAAAAAACACCCATGAATTTGAAATTCAACCCTTGATAAATCTGCCCCTAATTGTTATTTCTACATTGTATTACTCATCTTTCTATTCAGGCTTCTCCTATTCATATTCCAGTCTCTTATTCAAATCAGTGCATGGTTGCTAGGGGAATTTGGACGCTAGCAACTAGATTGCTGCAATTGCATACTGGGGAGCTGCTGAATAAAAAGCTAAATAACTCAAAAAACACAAAAAATAAAAAATGAAAACGAATTGCAAATTGTCTCAAAATATACCTCTCTACATTATACTAAAAGTTACCGCAAAGGTAAACATCCCCTTTCATATTTGTTGATCTGAACAAAAAGGACTTATCCACTACAGATTGAGGGGGGGGTTCTTCTTTATGACACACATAAAAGTAATTATGCCTGGCATATTTATTATAATGCATGTGGAAGCATCCTTTTAGTTTTAGAGGTAGTAAATTAAAATTTTATCCAGAGACTTCAGGGAAGTAGTGACAAATGTGAGTTAATGTAGGCAAAAATAATGCACAGATCCACTCACAATCAAAAAAGTTTGTGTTTATTAGGGATGCACCGAATCCAGAATTAGATTGGAGATTCGTCCTTTTTCAGCAGGATTCTGATTGGTCCGAACCAAATCCTAATTTTCATATGTAAATTAGGGGTGGGGAGGGAAATCACATGACGATACGTCACAAAACAAGGAAGTAAAAAATAAATTTCCCACTTTTTTCCTTTCCTGCCCCTAATTTGCAAATGGAAATGCAGATTCAAATTCAGTTCAGTATTTGGCCGAATCTTTCACAAAGATTTGGTGCATCCCTAATGTTTATTTCTAGTTGTTTTACATGACACTAAATTCACACCATTGAAGTTTCAGGAGTTGTGTAACCCTGTCCCTTCCTCGAGGGTGTACCTCCCAAAACTTTGTGTTTGGTGTGAATTGGTGCAGGTCTGGACTGGGAGTCAATATAGGCCCTGCCATTCCAAGTACAGAGAGGCCCAATCAGCTCCCCACCAGCCCTCTAAATAATGACTTTCTATGGTATATTATGGCAGCTCCTCTGGCATTTGCCAGATCCCACAGATTGCCAGTCCGGGCCTGAATTGGTGTCACGTTAAACGACTGTAACTAAACACAAACTTTTCTGATTGCATTATTTTTGCCCATGTTATACAGGTTTGGAGGTACCACTTGTTCCCCATTTTTTTTTTTTCTTGGTGTAAAGTGAGAGAATGATCATGACTGGTTTTGCTGAGAATTGCTGAAGGTGCTGGGTGCACAATACTAATTCAGCACCCTACTATTTACTGAAATAAAATCTTCCCGCGTCTTGGTAAAAGGGGAACTATCGCGAAAATAAAAACTTTCTAAATGCAATTAATTAAAAAATCGGCATCGTTAAAGTTTATATTCACTATCCCTCTCTCAGCATCTGTTTCTCGTCATTCTGTCTTCATACAGCAGTTGGGTGTCAGATATTCATTGACAGTTAGATCCAATATATCTTATAGGGGGGCTCCTTTTGCCTAGAAGATGTATTAGAGCTCACTCTATTAAAATCACCAGACATCATGTCTCTCTACATGCAGAATTTGTGCAAAAGGCAGTTATTTTGTTATATAATAATTCCCCTTTAATTCTGTATTTTATCCAATCAGGATTCTGACTGTGGA
Source organism: Xenopus laevis (assembly GCF_017654675.1). NCBI lineage: Eukaryota > Metazoa > Chordata > Amphibia > Anura > Pipidae > Xenopus > Xenopus laevis. The sequence goes on along the minus strand of NC_054386.1, from coordinate 95,911,485 downwards.
TGGCATCATCGACGAAGCGAGGCAGAGGCGATATTACGAGAAGCCATGTAATAAGAGAAGGAGGGAAAATTACGAGAACTGTCGCAGGATCTATAACTCAGAGATGGCACACAAAGTCTCCTTCCTCATGAGGAAGAATCGGCAGGATCCTTGGCCTGGGTGTTAAGAAGAGGGAACGTTATGGACCATTAAATTCAGTGACCCTCAAGGACAATACTGTTTATGTTATTGTATTATAGAAAGAGATGTTACTGACATTGAAAGCAACGTTGTTATTAATATTATCAAAGATTCCTAAGCTGGAACACCAATACGTTTGCCTCCTTTGGGATAAAATAAAGGAAAAGAAAAAAAAGGTGTAAGATTTTGAATGCTTTTTTCATGTGTTTCTGAGCAGTTTGTCAATGAAAACCCTGTGTGAAAACCTGGAAATGGGACATATGCTGCACATAGTTTACAGTGTATAAGGCAGCACATGAATAAATATCTCTGCAAATACAGATTATCACACTGACGACCAAGCTCTGATGCTGCCAGATACAAATTGTTAACTATTCTCCCTACCAGTGACTTTAAAGGGCAGATTATTCAAGGGTCGAATTGAAAATTCTAAATTTTTTATGGTCAAAATTGACTAGGGAGTTATTCAAATTTGATTTGTTTTTTAAAAAAAACGTATTCGATTTTCGAGATTTGTCACACTCTGGCCCTTTAGCAATTCAAATTCGACTATTCACCACCTAAAACCTGCAGAATTGTTGTTTGAGTCAATGGAAGAGGTCCGGGGATCAATTTGGAGCTATTTGCAGCTTTCCTGGCATTCAAGTTTTTTTCGGAGAAAAAACTCAAATCCGAATTCGATTTGAGTTTCCGGGTCGATTCAATTCATCCAAGTTTTAAAAATTTGATTTTATTAATATATTTAGAGTTTATGGGAGTTTTTAAAAACGTACATGAATTCGAAATTCGACCTTTGATAAAAGTGCCTCTAACAGTTGCTTTTCTTGTTCAATTACAGTTGTGTGGCTTCAGCTACAGTCACAGCTGGGCACCAGGACACAGCCTTATCTTGTATTAGTCTGTATTAAAAAGATAAAGGTGCATGCCTGCTGTTTTCTATACTGCATCTAGTTGTTTAGCACTATGGGTTGCAATGGGCCACTGTTATGTTACACACAACTGCAGTTTATATAAATAATTTAGTATGTTGTGTTGTATGTTTTCTATTTTGTCCTTCACCTCTCCCTGTAATCCAGGCAGCTGCAGACAGGCAGGTTACAGAAAATCCAATACAGGATATATCCCACTTGTGTCTTTATGCAGAATATAGATAGCAGTATTATGTGAACAGTGGTATGTAGAGAAGCTGTTCCTAACTGAAGCACATCTGTACATGTAGGGGCACATTTACTATTGGTCGAATATCGAGTGTTAATTAACCCTCGATATTCGACCATCGAAGTTAAATCCTTCGACTTCGAATATCGAAGTCGAAAGATTTACCGTGATTAGAAGGATTTTAATCCATCGATCAAACTTAGAAAGCCTATGGGGACCTTCCCCATAGGCTAACATTGGTGCTCGGTAGGTTTTAGGTGGCGAAGTAGGTGGTCAAAGTTTTTTTTTAAAGAGACAGTACTTCGACTATCGAATGGTAGAATATTAGAACGATTTTTAGCTCGAATCGTTCGATTCGAAGGTCGGAGTAGACAATTTGATGGTCGAAGTAGCCAAAAAAAAAACTTCGAAATTCGAAGTATTTTTTATTCTAATCCTTCACTCGAGCTAAGTAAATGTGCCCCGTAGTGTAAAGAGGAATGTAGGTCTAAATAAAACAGGACTTTATCATTATCTCCCTCATGACATACGGTCGATTGAGAGGTCTGAAAAAGGCTCATTGTAGCTAGTGTCGGACTGGCCCACTGGAATACCAGGGAAACTCCCGGTGGGCCCAGGTATCGGTGGCCTTCTTGCTTCTAAAAATTTGGTCTATTTCATGAACATTCCCTGTTTCTTTATGCGAGAAAAGAAACAATATAGTCATAAATATAAAATACTAGGAGAATAAAAAGGTTGAGTGAGGAGAGGAGGAATAATAGCTTGGAAAATGGGTGCACAGTCTGGTTTTCTGGTGGGCCCCAGGCATCCCAGTCCGACACTGAATGTGGTGCCCCATAACCCTGCTGTGCTGCTCTTCTTTTTAAACCTGGCACAGAAACCATCAAGGCTGTCTAGGGGATTCCCAGTAATAAGGTTTAGAAGGGAGACCTCTGGAGGGAGTTAGAGTATAAAGCAAGTGTACTATGTTCTTATTTCAACAATCATCACATTCCAGTTTTTATTCATTATTATTAATTAAATTGTTATAAGTAATAATTTTAATAATAATTATTATTATTAAATGGGTTGTTCACCTTCCAAACACTTTTCAGTTCGGTTGTTTTCAGATTGTTCTCCATAAACAAAGACTTTTTTCAATTGCTTTCCATCTTTTACTGTTTTCCCAGAATCTAAGTTAAGTTGAATGTTCGTGTCTCTAGTGCCTCAGTCTGGCAGCTCAGTAATTCAGGTGCAGACTCTGAGCTGTTACAATTTGCTATATTAAAGGACCAGTAACATCAAAAAAATTATATTAAAAATTTGTTTCTTCTTCAGGTGACTAATGTCCCCGAACTGCCTCCCTGCTAGCTAGGATTTAGCGGGATGGCACTCTGAGCACTTTGTTTTCCGATGGCCCTCGAAATTGCCTCGTGAAGAAACTTCAGGCGACTTCGGAAAACAAAGCACTCCGAGTGCCATCCTGCCGGCGGTTTTCCGATATGTCCCGAAATTACCTCACAAGGAAACTTCGGGTGATTTGGAAAACGAAGTGCTCCGAGTGCCATCCCGCCGGCGATTTGCATTCTAGTCGACGGGGAGGCAGTTCTGGGAGATTAGTTAACAAGTTAACTACACTTCTTGCTCATCTGGGTTTCCAGTAACAAAGTGGTGAGACGGTAGCCACTAGTGTTGCCACCTTTTCAGGAAAAAAATACCGGCCTTCCTGTAATTTTATCTTTTTTCCCTATTATATTGGGATAAACCATGATTTTTATCGGCGGGGTGGCAACCCTACTAGTAGCCACTAACCCACTGTGCTACGTTGCTTTTTAGAAATGGAACTATCAGGTGTCTGATTGGCTGATTCATTGGGGCTCATTTATAAACAGTGGGCAAATTTGCACCTGGGCAGTAACTCATAGCAACCAATCAGTGATTAGCTTTTTTTAAAGCCAGCTGCAAGGTAGACACTGAAAGCAGTCGCCTGATTGGTTGTCATTGGTTACTGGCCAGGTGCAAATTTGCCCACTGTTTATAAATAACCCCCACTGTGTATTTACTACTCTTTTACAAAGTAGGGATGCAACGAATCCAGGATTCGGTTTGGGATTCGTCCTTTTTCAGCAGGATTCGGACGAATCCTTCTATCTGGCCAAAAAATTCCTAGTTTACATATGCAAATTAGGGACGGAGAGGGAAATCGCGTGACTTTTTGTCCCAAAACATGGAAGTAAAAAATGGTTTTCCTTGCAACCATACCTCCCAACATTTTGGAAGTAAAAAAGAGGGACAAAAAATGTTTTCCCGCACGTAGCGCAGCATTTTTTGACCACACCCCTTTCTGTGGCCACACCCCCTAATTACCATGTTTGTTTTACAAAATTTGGCAGGTTATGAAAGTTTGAAAATATTTCTCCTTATCTAAACTGTGTTTTTGTGTCTCAAAATTGTTACAAAGTATCTTATTTGCACCTGTTAGCTGTTCTGGGCTCTCTGCTAAAAGCCAATTAAGTGAGAAACTTTGTTTCTTTTTCTGGCTGTTCAGTGCAGAGAAAAGAGGGACTTTCCAGTACAAATGAGGGACTGCGGGTTGAGCTGTCAAAAGAGGGACTGTCCCTCCGAAAAAGGGACAGTTGGGAGGTATGCTTGCAACCCCTGATAAGCATATGCAAATTAAGATTCTGTTCGGTATTTGGCAGAATCCTTCGTGAAGGAATAGTGTGAAAATAGGGGATCCCTATTAAAAAGTCACCATCAGACACGGTCTTTGCTGTCAACCAAGATCCTATTTTTACTGAATAATGACAAATGATGTATTTATAACTATTTTCTAGCTTCAATAACAAAGTCTGTGTGTGAGAAAACCGTGTTATTGCAGCGCGCCAAAATCCATATGTGGAGATTGTCCATTGCTAATAAAGTTATTTAAAAAAATTCCCAGCGTGCATCACGTGATGCGGGTCAGCGTGGGCGCCAAGCTGCATGCTCATAGGACTTCCGGTTCCGTTTTGACGTCGGATCTCCGATAGCCCCGGATAGTGAAATCTCACCGAGAGAAGGGAGATTGGGGATTGCGCGGGTGAGTACGGGGAGTGGTCGGGGCGGAAGCTGTTTAACCTGCTGTTTGAATCAGGCCTAAAAGGCCTCGGCCTGGAGTAGAGATTGCTGCGGGGTCGGGAGGGTGTTAGTTGGGAGAGATGTAGAGACCGCACGACTCCACGTAGGCTTTAGTCCTATCTGTATTTACGCGACTTTGGTGCAGTTGATTATCGGCTACTGAAGCTAAAAACATTGATGAGAGGGCGGTTTAGTTTTGAGAAAAACTTTGACCCGTGATTGAGATTTAAAGACGTTTGTGGGGGGCCAGTAGCCTTCTGTCTGATCTAACAAGTGGCCTGTTCTTCCTAGTCCATGTGCGACAATATACAACAAACCATGTCTCTCTCCTGCCAGGCTTTTCCACTCTCTCCACCGCATACAAAAAGAAAAATATTCCTAATAAAAATATATCCCAATATTTTCTTGTAGAACAGCGCCTAAAGCAAACGGAGAAAGCAAAAAAAAAAACAGGAACAAAATATGGTGTAGTCTTTTTGATTATTCTTATAACACCCTTGTGGAGAAAAACAAAAGTATATATTTTGCTAGTGCGAGTTCCCCTTTAAAGACGCTTATTTTTTCTTCCTGTCCAAAAATGTGCACAGTTTAGATTTGGTGGTTTGTGGATCCTTAACCAAATTTTAGTAGAAATGCCTACTTACAAGATAATGGTGGTTCTATCGCATGTAATGATGATTCCCAGTGTCCTCCGCCAGCCACTGTTAAGGTGGCCATACACGGAGAGATCCGTTAGTTTGGCGATGTCGCCAAACGAGCAGATCTTTCCCCAATATGCCCACCTTGAGGTGGGCCCCACGATCGGATCCTAACAGTGGCTTTACGGGCGGTCAACGAACAGATGCGGCCACGAACCGACAGGATTTTTAGTCCCATCCGATCGAGATCTGGCCAACTGTCGGCCAGATCTCAATCGGGGAAGCCCGTCAGGGGGCCCCATACACGGGCCAATAAGCTGACGACTCGGTCTGTTGGCAGCTTTTATCGGCCGCCTTTAGACTCCAAGGTACGGATACAAAATATACATAGTGTAATACTGTTTTATTAAAAAATTAAGAACATTTAAAATTTTTAACTCACATTTGTTTGTATAGTTTTAGTCACATATAGGTAAGTTTTTAGCGGCACCACCAGTTGGAATTCAAAGGAGGAGATTATGCCGGCGACTCTTTCCCTCGTGGTGTTCCTCCTAGTCCAGAATAACCACCTGAAATAATCGTGTAACACCTCAGTGATGTCAGTAGTGATACAAGAGGCCTATGATGTGCAATTCTTCCCAATTCTTTCCTATATCTGACCTTTAGTTTGGGCCCATCCCAGACGATAAATCCCACAGTTTGGGAACCACTGACCAGGGTTGTCAGGTGTCATTTTCAAAACCAAAGTCGGCTACAAAACCAGCCCAAAACTAGCCAAGGGGAACTTCAAAAGTAGCCCAAAAATAGCTCAATATGAACATTGAAAAAAAGTCTAAAAATTAAATATATATGAAAAAAATGCTATTTTCAGATTGAAATATTTTTCCATGAAGCAAAATGGGAAAGATTTGCCCGGCAGCAGGGGAGTAACTACAGAGAGGGGCCCAGGAGATATAGGGGGTCCCATAAGACCTAATTCATATACAATTACAATAAATATTGGTAAAACAGCTCAAACTCTAGACATTTGGGTGGCCAGCAGATTTTTGCCCCAAAATTGTCTGAAATTGAGGAAAGTCACCAGAAAATGCAAAAATGCTTAAGAGGGATGGGAGCCCAAAATCCAGTAACTCCCGACTTCTACACAAGTCTCTCCCATGGCATGCTGGGTGTTGTAGTCTTACATTAAACTTGGCAAATTGTTAAACAAAAACTACATTACCCAACATGCATTGGGAGACACAGGCTTGGCACATTAGGGCAAGAAAAAAAACTTTGGCTGGTTTCCAAAGTACAGACCAGCCAAAGGCCCAAAAGGTAGCCCAAATCCATACCTTGGCTAATTTGTACTTTCAAAACCCGCCTGGGCTTTACATTAGTAGCCCAATTTGGCTGGAAAAAAACAACCCTGCCCTACTGTATTTGTGTGAATGTGGCTGGCAATTTATGTTGCAAGCTCCGCCAGGCATGGGCCATACCTCCTAACATTTAAGAAACCGAAAGTGGACAAAAAGATCTTTGTGGCCACACCCCCTAATCACCATGTTCATTTTACATAATTTGGCAGGTTATGAAAGTTTGAACACATTTCTGTGGTTTTTCTATGTTATTACAGTTTTGCTAATGAGGGTGAATTGCCCTTTAAGCTGTGAGTCTTCATTCTTATCAAGCTGTTACAAAATTATGTTAAGTATCCATTCTGGGCTCTCTGCCAAGACCCAATTAAGTTAGAAACTTTATCTGTTTCTGGCTATTCAGTGCAGCAGATCAAATAGAAACTCTTGGCTTATCAGTACAAATCCGTGACAGCGGGTTGAGCTGTCAAAAGCGGGACTGTCCCGCTCAAAACAGAACAGTTGGGAGGTATGGACTGGGTCAATACAGGTTTCCCTGTTCTAGGTGTACAATAATACAACTTTTTAGATATGCACTGTTGGTGTATCAGGATTTCAAAAGTGCTTTGTGCTGAATGGCTATTGTTGAAATAACAAACACATTTAATTTATGTAGCTCCTATTTGTAAATTACTCTGTTTACACTGCAAATAATTTACTCTACAATATAAAATTTCATTCCTGAACCAGCAAGTGTATTTAGTTGTAATATTGGTGTGTAGGTGCATCTCAGGTCATTTTGCCTGGTCATGTGCTTTCAGAAAGAGCCAGCACTTTAGAATGGAACTGCTTTCTGGCAGGCTGTTGTTTCTCCTACTCAATGTAACTGAATGTGTCTCAGTGGGACCTGGATTTTACTATTGAGTGCTGTTCTTAGATCTACCAGGCAGCTGTTATCTTGTGTTAGGGAGCTGCTATCTGGTTACCTTCCCATTGTTCTGTTGTTAGGCTGCTGGTGGGGGGGGGGGGGGCGATATCACTCCAACTTGCAGTAAAGAGTGACTGAAGTTTATCAGAGCACAAGTCACATGACTGGGGGCAGCTGGGAAACTGACAATATGTCTAGCCCCATGTCAGATTTCAAAATTGAATATAAAAAAATCTGTTTGCTCTTTTGAGAAATGGATTTCAGTGCAGAATTCTGCTGGAGCAGCACTATTAACTGATGTGTTTTGAAAAACAGTTTTTTATCCTGTGACAGTATCCCTTTAATTCCTTTGTGCAGTTGATAGAAAATCGGTGCGCTTACTCTTTCCAGAAAACATGGCGCTTTCTAAGAGAGAACTGGATGACTTGAAGCCATGGGTAGAGAAAACTGTGAAAGGAGTCCTGGGCTTCTCTGAGCCTACAGTGGTCACTGCCGCTCTGAACTGTGTCGGGAAAGGAATGGACAAGAAGAAGACGGTTGGTGAGTCACAAAAAAAAACATGGTTCTATTTTTTATGTAATTGAGAGAAATCGTGGGAATCTTTATATATTTAATTTTTAATGTTAAATGTCTAATCAGGGTGAGCAATAAAAGGTGCAAAGCTTGCTACTCACTTTACTGGTAAACAGTTTAAAAACATAACATATAATGGATCTTTCTCTAATTTGGATCTTCATACCTTGTTTACTAGAAAATGATGTAAACATTAAATAAACCCAATAGGCTGGTTTTGCTTCCAATAAGGATTAATTATATCTTAGTTGGGATCAAGAACAAGCTACTGTTTTATTATTGCACAGAAAAAGAGAATCCTTTTTAAAAATTTGGGTTATTTGGATGAAATGGAGTCTATGGGAGACGGCCTTTCAGTAATTCGGAGCTTTTGGGTATCCGGATAATGGATGGGCAATGGTTTGATAAAATAAGCTCAATGATTATAATTTAACTTTTTGAAGTTAAATAGCATTAGGGCTACCTGAATAGGAGGGGGGGGGGTCGCCTTTAAAGGGGTGGTTCACCTTTAAGGTAACTTTTATTATGTTATAGAACTGCTAATTCTAAGCAACATTTCAATTGGTCTTCATTATTTATTTTGTATAGTTTTATAGTTATTTGACTTGATGGTACTGTAAATCAGTCTGATTTACTCTCCAAAACCCTTATCTGCTTTTTATTTGATGTAGTGTTTCCAATTAATTAAAGCAGCCATAAATTTGTAAAAAAATCTTCTCTTAGTTTTGTGGAGTAAAGCTGGCCATGCACAATCCTCATTTGGTAAGGTCACCAAACCAGCAGATCTTTCCCCCGAGATGCACATCACAGTGACAGCAAGTGCAAGCTGCTGGGGCAAGAGCCACATCAAGACAATGTGGTCCCATGTATGGTCACCTTTAGTTTTAGTACAGTAGAGCAGTTTTGCTAAGTCATTAAAGGGACAGTTCATCAAATTAACCTTTTGAGGTCTGTTAAAGGGGGTTGTTCACCTTGACTTAACCTTTAGTATGATGGAGAGAGACTGTTTGCAGTTAGTTTATCCTTTTTTTATCATCTCAGCTTTTGAGGATTTAGCTCTTTATTCAGCAGCTCTCTAGTTTGCAATTTTAGTAGTCTGGTTACTATGGTTCAAATAACCCCAACAACCATGCATTGATTTGAATAAGGGACTGGAATATAATTAGCAGGGGACCTAAATGGAAAAGACAAGTACCGTATATACTCGAGTATAAGCCGATCCGAGTATAAGCCGAGGTACCTAATTTTACCTACGAAAACTGGGAAAACTTATTGACTCTAGTATAAGCCTAGACACAACTACAGCCCTGTCTCCCAGCAGCGCACCTTCCGCCAAAGAGACTCCCCCAGCGACTCCCCCAGCGGACTTCTTTGCAAAGTTGATGGTGACAGAGAATTGTGCAGAGAGTGCTGTGTGTCATAAAACCATCACTGATCTTTCGTATAACCAACAGGTGGCGCTGTGTGATATTGCCATCACTGTTAATCCTTTATTCAACCAACAGATGGTGCTGTGTGATATTGCAGTTACTGTTATTCTTTGATATAACCAACAGATGGCGCTGTGTGATATTGCAGTCACTGTTATTCTTTGATACAACCAACAGATGGCGCTGTGTGATATTGCAGTCACTGTTATTCTTTGATATAACCAACAGAGGGCGCACTGTTATTCTTTCATAAAACCAACAGAGGGCATTGTGGGATATTGCAGTCTCTCCCCAAGTGAACTGTTGGTATAGGAATGATTAAAAGTGACTGCAATCTCGGCTACTGCCCGCTGACCCGAGTATAAGCCGAGGTAGACTTTTTCAGCACATTTCGGCTTATACTCGAGTATATACGGTAATGTAAAGTAGCAATAACAATAAATGTGTAGCTTAAGGGTCAGGGCACACAGGCAGATTCGTGGAGATCAGTCGCCCGGCGACAAATCTCAACTTCTTCACGGTGACACCCGCCGGCGTCTTCGAATTGCTCAGAGTGCCATCCTGCCGGTGATTTACATATTAGCTGGCGGGGAGGCAGTTCAGGGAGATTAGTTGCCCTGAAGAAGGGGAGATTTTCTGCCTATGGGCCCTGACCCTTACAGAGCATTTGTATTTAGATGGGTCAGTGACCCCCATTTGAAAGCTGGAAAGAGTCAGAAGAAGGTGGCAAATAATTAAAGAACTATAAATAATAAAGACCAATTGAGGTTAGAATTAGCCTTTCTATAACATACTAAAAGTTCACTTAAACCCCCCTTAAAGGTAACAATCACGACAATGTAATATTCAGCTTCAGCTTCAGCATTCTAAAATAAGTAACTTTCTAAACATAATCAATTACATATTCTGTACTGTTTCTGAAATAATCAAGTTTATATTCACTATTTCTCTCTCGGCATCTGTTTCTCTTTATTCTGTCTTCATCAGGAGTTGGGTGTCAGATATTCTTTGACAGTTAGATCCGATATATCTTATAGGGGCTCTCATTTTGCTTAGAAGATGTTTTAGAGCTCACCAGAAATCACCAGACATCATGTCTCTCTACATGCAGGATTTGTGCAAAAGGCAGTTATTTTGTTTGTACTGGAATCAGTTATTTGAGTGAGCTCTAATTCATCTGCTAGGAAAGGAGCCCCCCTATAAGATATATTGGCTCTAACTGTCAATGAATATCTGACACCCAACTGCTGCATGAAGACAGAATGAAGAGAAACAGATGCTGAGAGAGGGATAGTGAAGATAAACTTGACAATTTCTGAAACAGTACGGTCAATTTGTAATTGATTTACAAAGTTTCTTATTTCAGTATGATGAAGCTTATATTAAATTTTCATTTTTGCAATAGTTCTCCTTTAAGTATTTCAGATGTGAAAGCTTTACAAAGGAAGAGAAAAGCAAACCACTATAGTTTTAAAATGTCCAATTGTCAAACTGGCAGGTTTGAGCTTTAAAGTGGAAAATATTTTTATATATAATTGATTGGGGCTTTGTTCTTTTAAACATATTAAAATGAAGATGAGCTGCTGGACGTATTTAATTGTTGTTTTTCTTTCTGCCCTTTATGAAGATCATCTGAAACCATTTTTAGACGACTCCACGTACCGTTTTGTGGATAAGTTGTTTGATGCAGTAAAGGAAGGCCGTAGCTCAAGGCATTCGAGATCTAGCAGTGACAGAGGCAGAAAACGGGAGTTGAAAGTACGTGCTGTCATTGTGTTGTGTTTGTATCCCTGATTGTGTGTGAGCAGTGTGCAACTGGGGCACGTGGGGAACACTTAACCTCGGGTCCCCAACCTTTTTTTTTTTTATCCGTGATACACTTTCAAATGTAAAAAGAGTTGGGGAGCAACACAAGCATGAAAAAAAGTTCCTTGGTGCCAAATAAGGCCTATTGGTAGCCTCTATGTGGACTGGCAGCCTACAGGACGCTCTGTTTGGCGGTACATCTTGTTTGTATCCAATTAAAATTTACCTTAAAGGGGAAGGAAACCTAGTCAGCACAAACCCCCCTCCCTCATCCCCCCTGGCCTACCCGTCCCGCTGGGCAAATGCCCCTAACTTGTTACTTACCCTTCTGCGCAGGTCCAGTCCAGGGAGTTCACCGACGGCATCTTCTTCCATGCGATCTTCTTCCTGCTGTGAACGGCGTTTTGGCGCATGCGCAGTAGGATCATTTCGCCGGTACGGATCTACTGCGCATGCGCCAAAAGTCACGCGCATGCGCAGTCGATCGTACCGGCGAAATGATCTTACTGCGCATGCGCCGGTCAAAGCAGGAAGAAGATCGCGTGGAAGAAGATGTCGGTGAACTCCCTGGACTGGACCTGCGCAGAAGGGTAAGTAACAAGTTAGGGGCATTTGCCCAGCGGGACGGGTAGGCCAGGGGGGATGAGGGAGGGTGGGCAACAAACGGGGGGGGGGGGGGGTTTGCGCCGACTAGGTTTCCTTCCCCTTTAAAGACCGCGATTTAAAAATAAGCACCTGCTTTGAGGCCACGGAGAGAAGGAGTTGGTGAGCAAGATGTTCCTCATGAGCCATTACTTGGGGCCACTGCTTTATCTAGTAACACCACAATGTTGTGGTTAAATTGTTTCCAGCACCACCAACTAACTTTGTCATTTAGCAGATTTGGTGGCTCGTTCTTTCTTGACCTTCTTCATGTTTCCCATCCAGGAGGTGTTTGGTGACGAGCCAGACCTTTCCAAGGATTCCTCCAATTCCAAGAAAAAGCGAATACCGCGTTTTTCAGAAGTAGAGGAGGAGCCAGAAGTGATACCAGGCCCTCCCTCAGAAAGCCCAGGAATGCTGACTAAGATACAGGTATGATGGCGTGTCACACTCGGAGTGAAATGTATGTATAACTTTATCTGTAAAGCGCTGTTAAGGAGCCACAGTGCTGTACAGTGCATAAAAGTACTGTGTGTGTGTGTGTGTATATATATATATATATATATATATATATATATATATATATATATATATATATATATGTATTTATATAAAAGTATACATGGGGGAGAAAAATCACATAATAAATATATACAAAATCATAGGACAAATTACATATTTCTCTTTAAAGGATAACTAAACCTTTAAAATAAGTGTAGAATTGATGAGGATGCAATTATAAGCACTTTTGTCATTTACATTCATTATTTATTTTTTCCTTATTCCTAGATATTAAAATTAATTCCTATTAGTACAGCTTTCCTTTGTTACAACAGCACCACCTGCTGGTCAGTTTCCCACCAGTCTGACCACCAAGTAGTCAAGGAAGTTGTCAGGAGAAAGAAAGAGGCTGCTCTGATGTTCTTCTGCTTAGGAAAGATTTGAGAAAGGTTTCTAATTTTTTTTTTTTTTTTTCCTAAGCAGAGGAACATCAGAGCAGCATCTTTCACACAATTCATTCATATTAACAGTGCATGTATACATTAATATCTTGAAATGGAAAAAGAATAAATAATGAATGTGAATGACAAAAGTTTTTAGAATAGGACCCTCGTCAATTTTACATTTACTTATTTTAAAGGTTTACTTATCCTTAAAATTTTGTAAAGATTTCCGACGAAGTTGATAGTCTCCCCACAGTCTTCATGATGGTGAAGTTTATTAATCTAAACTACTTGTATGGTTTTGTTGCAGATTAAACAAATGATGGAATCAGCAACACGGCAGATTGAAGAGAGGAAAAAACAACTGAGCTTTGTCAGCCCCCCACCAGTGGTAAGAGATGTTCTTGAACTGACTTTAATATTTGCACTAATACTTCTTTGCAGCATGGATATTCCCTGCATGTATATAGTTCCTTTAAAGGAGAAAGAAAGCTACCGAGTCAGTTTATTGCCGATTAGCCGCAATAGTGCAAGCTATAACACTATATTTATTCTGCAGAATGCTTTACCATACCTGAGTAACAGCTATATACACTTTGTTTAGGAAAGCAGCTGCCATATTAGCTTGCGGTGACATCACTTCCTGCCTGAGTCTCTCCATGCTCACTCATAGCTCTGGGCTCAGATTACTGCAGGAAGGGGAGAGAGGAGCAAACTGAGCATGCTCAAGCCCTAGTCCTGGAGGTTTAAGCTGAAAACAGGAAGTCTGATACAGAAGCCCATGAGTACACAATAGAAGGAAAGAAATGTGCTGTTTCTTTTGACAGAGGACTCAGAGCAGCATTACTTTGAGGGTTTATTGGTGTATTTATATAGACCTCTTTCTGATAAAACGTACTTAGTTTTAGCCTTTCCTTCTCCTTTAAAATCTAAAAATGCTCTTTATAACAGTGTAGCAGACAGTATAAATCATATTTGCAGATACTTTGCTTATGTGCTTGGATATATCGCAAAAACATATGGCTCGATTCAAACTCTATACTTTTAAACCCAAATCTCTGCACAAAATAGTGATCTAATCCAAAATCATAGATTTGTGAAATTCAATAGCGATTTGCTTCTTCAACGGTGGATCTTTAACACTGCGTGTATCATTCATTTTTATCTATCGGGTGGCCAAAAGTAGAGCTTGCCAATTATTCTTCGTATGCTTGGATACTTTTACTTTATACTATATTTTTACTATGTATATATATATATATATTTTCTTGCCCTCTAGAAAGTCTCATCAGGGCAGTCGGAGCGTTCCAGCATAGGGAACACCATACAGCCTTCCCAGGCAGCTACCTTTATGAACGATGCCATAGAGAAGGCCAGGAAAGCTGCCGAGCTGCAGGCCAGAATCCAGGCTCAACTTTCTTTAAAACCAGGACTCGTAGGAAATACAAACATGGTTGGGCTGGCTAACCTTCATGCCATGGGAATTGCACCTCCGTAAGTATAAACTGCTCACAGCAAAGCTGCTTGGGCAGTCTGTTGGTTCTGCAAACAAGTCACATTTTTCAGCAGTCTTGGGTAAATCCATAAATATTTATTGTTAAAGTGGAACTAAAGAGAAATTGAGAATTTAATATAAGTAGGGATGCAGCAAATCCACTGTTTTGGATTCGGCCGAATCATTTGCGAAAGATTCGACCGAATCTGCATCCTAATTTACATATGCAAAATTTGGATTTGGTTCGGCCGGGCAAAAGAATCCTGCTGAAAGGCCGAATCTCGAACCGAATCCTGGATTAGATGCATCCCTAAATATAAGCTTCATCATACGGAAATAGGAAACTTTCTAAATACAATCAATTAAAAATTCTGTACCATTTCTGAAACAGTGTAGTGTATCCTCACTATTGCTCTCTCAGCATCTGTTTCTCTTCATTCTGTCTTCATGCAGCAGTTGGGTGTCAGATATTCATTGACAGTTAGATCCAATATATCTTATAGGGGGGCTCCTTTTGCCTAGAAGATGTATTAGAGCTCACTCTATTAAAATCACCAGACATCATGTCTCTCTACATGCAGGATTTGTGCAAAAGGCAGTTTTGTTAGATTTTGTTTGTACTGGAATCAGTTATTTGAGTGAGCTCTAATACATCTGCTAGAAAAGGAAGAACCCCTATAAGAAATATTGGATCTAACTGTCAATGAATATCTGACACCCAACTGCTGCATGAAGACAGAATGAAGAGAAACAGATGCTGAGAGAGGAATAGTGAAGGTAAACTTAATTATTTCAGAACCAGTACAGGATATTTAATTGTATTTAAAAAGTGTATTTCAGTATGAGGAAGCTTATATTAAATTTAAATTTTTGTGATAGTTCTCCTTTAATCATGGCCTAGTGCATTTTATTATCATAGATGACCATCGCATTGTTTTGTTAGACCAACAAGGTCACATGATTTGCCCTGTTCATTTTATTCCCCTCACAGTAAAGTGGAGTTAAAGGACCAGTCCAAGCCCACACCATTAATTTTAGATGACCAAGGCCGCACTGTTGATGCAATGGGAAAGGAGATTGAGCTGACCCACCGCATGCCCACGTTGAAAGCGAACATTCGGGCTGTGAAAAGGGAGCAGTTCAAACTGCAGCTGAAGGAAAAACCTTCAGACGACTTGGAGGCAAATACATTTTTTGACTCCAGAGTTTCCATTGCCTCTTCTCAGCGCCAGAGAAGGTTGTTTAAATTCCATGAAAAGGGCAAGTTTGAGAAGATTGCCCAACGACTTCGGACAAAGGTAATAATGGGCTACAGATGCTTAACTTGATGTACCAGCAGAAAGGTGCACCGGGCCTATAACAGTAATGGTGTATGTCTGTCCACAGGATCTCATGTTGGATTTTGTTAGGCCATCATTAATGGCCTAGCCAGCACCAAATAAAAATTTGCCCAATAAAAAACAACATAATTATAAGCAACTTTCTAATATACATTCGTTGCAAATTGCCTAGGTTTTTTAAGTTATTTGGACATTTAATGTGTCTTTGTCCTTTTCTATTCTCTCCACTGGTGGCTCAGACTATTGATACAATTTAAGACATGGCAGCTGATTAACAGGGCTGACGTTGCTGCTTGTTTAAAAAGTAACAACCAGAATTTGAGCAGATGCTGCTTTTAACAGTAAACATTTTAACAAATAACTTAAAAGCACTGAAAATGTTTAATTAATATATATTGGAAATTGGTCTTTAATTAGGCTAATTTTTATTTTGGGGTTGACTTGCCCTTTAAGTCGGTGAGACTATAGGACTGATTATTTGATTTTGATGCATAATGCACTGGTTTCTGAGCAGCCATGTAATGTTGTATTGTGACTTTTATATTGCACAAACCCATACATCCATGACCAGCATTCTCATGAAAACAGCTTTTTCTCAACAGTCACAACTTGAGAAACTGCAATCTGAAATTGCCCAAGCTGCAAAGAAAACCGGTATCCAGACATCAACAAGGCTTGCCATGATTGCCCCCAAAAAGGAGCTGCGAGAAGGCGAGATCCCTGAAATAGAGTGGTGGGACTCTTTCATCATCCCCAACGGCACAGAACTGTAAGTTTGGCCCCTCTGTTTTTTGTTTTGTGTAATGTAATGCGAACAGTGATGGAAATGAATCTTTGCTCCCTTTATTTTTGTTTGCCTTCTCTACAATCCTACAAGATTGTTGCAGCGTGTGTGTTTTATGCTTTTGTGAAACATGACTCTTCCATTAGACTACACAATATATAAAGAGAGTTGCTGCAAAATGCCAATGAAAATATAAATCCTACTTAAAGTCCAATAACAAAAATAATGAGAGAGAGGATATTCAAAGTTCACCCCGGTCTATGGGGCAAATTCACTAAGATCCGAAGTTGCGCCAGCGAGAGCTTCACCGCACTTCGCCAGGCGTATTTTCGCCAGTGCTGCGTAAATTCACTAAAATGCGAATTTGCGTTCAGGGAGGCGAATGGAAGCGAAGTTGCACTAGCGTTAATTCGTCAAGCAAAGCGAAGTTACGCTAGCGATGCCTAATTTTTGCATACGGCGCCAAGTTAAAGTACAATGGACGTATATGTAGCAGCAAATACATCACACTACACAAGCCTGGGAAAGCTTCATAGAATAAAATAAAGTTGTTATTTTGCCCTACACATGTGCCCACTGTATAGTTTAGGTGCCATATGTTAGGAAATGTAGGGGGGAAAGAGGGTACCCCCAAAAAAATTAACAATCTTTTCCAGCCTATCACCCTTAAAAAAGGAAAAGACGCCAGCGTTTTTTGGGACTTAGAAAAAATGTCTACTATTTTTGGGACTTTTTTACAACTCCTATCTACTCTATTGCACTTCGCCTGCTCTAACCTGGCAAAGTAAACTCTGGCGAAGGAGGTCACGTTCAGAAAAAGATCAATGTTAGTAAATTTGCATCTTTTCGACCCCTTCGCCAGAGTGCAACTTCGCCAGCGTTAGGGTGTGAAGTTGCGCTAGCCTATCATCACCACTTGCAAATTTTCGCCAGGGTGACTGATAGTAAATTTGCGAAGTTGCGAAATAGCGTTAGTCACTTCGCCCTTTAGTGAATCTGCCCCTATGGGTGCATGTATATGAGGCATCAACAAAAGTTGTGAGTTTCTCCAAAAGAATCAACCAAAAATGGTTAGAGATACTAAAAACATTTATTAGGACATTACAGGGGAAATAAGTCCTCCAATAGGCTCGAAACGCGTTAGGCTTTCACCTGTTATATCCTAATGTTTTTGTATTTTTAACCATTTTCGGGTGATTCTTTTGACAAAACTCACAACTTTTGTAGCGGCCTCTGTTACTCCATTAGACTGTTAAGCTGTGATTTCTTAAAGGGTTTTTTTCTAGGCAAAAACAGATTTTTGCATAGAGAGAAAAAAATGCGAAGCAGCTTTTCAATTTACTTTTATTGAATGTTTTCAGTGGCTTTAGATGTATTCATAAATGTAATTATTACTGAAAGCACGGTCGTCTGCTTGTTTATACTTCCTGCACTTCTAGTTCTGTCTCCTCTTCTGAAGCAGAAGTTGCTGAATAACGGACCAGAGGACTGACTAGGTTAAGGGTCAGGCCCAAAAAAAACCCAGAAAATGATAAATACTGATTTCATCTGCAATTTCCTTTGAGTTTCATGTTATATCAACAAGAGGGCTGCCTGATATAACATGAAATGTGTAAGGCTGTGTTTTTATTTTGTTTGTTTTATTGATACAGATATTGGATCTGTTATCTGGAAACCTTTGAATTATGGAAAGGCCTAGTCCCATAGACTCCGTTTTATCCAAATAATCCAAATTTTTTTAAATGATTAAATGTTTCTCTATAATAATAAAACAGTATCTTGTACTTGATCCCAACTAAGATATAATTAATCCTTATTGGAAGCAAAACCAGCCTATTGGGTTTATTTCATGTTCACATGATTTTCTAGTAGACTTAAGGTATGAAGATCCAAATTACAGAAAGATCCATTATCCTGGAAGCCCCAGGTCCTAAACATTTTGGATAATTGGTCCAATACCTGTATAAAGTATATTTCTACTTTTAAATTTTACACGCCTGACTGGAGGTGGACTGCCTGCTTCTACATTACCCGTGTATACACCTGTCCATGTTTTTGCGGC